>NC_030425.2:27407500-27432500 GCF_001660625.3 Ictalurus punctatus
ATGTGTGTAAAGAGTGCGGTCCCTCGAGGGATCGTCGCACGGCATCAGAAGGCCGCGACAAGAATGACGGAAGAAGAAGCTCACCGTCAGTTTTCCATATGAAAGAAGTCACGTTAAATAAAACATTATCTGAATCCACAGCCGCGCTTTTGAAGGCGGTCGGTGATTTCCGTCTGCTGGAATACGTCGGGCTGAGGGATGAAGTCTTAAACCCTGTCACTTATTTATTTCAACGGCACATTCCAGAGAACAAAGTGAACCCAGCGAGGTATGGCACTCGGGTTCAGACGGCACCGCTGCTGTGTGTTTCCTCGCGCGTGATCAAATGACGCGTCACAAAACAGAAGAAACTCGGCAGCTAATTGCCCGCCACTCCGTACCTCGATTTTCAACCCTGCTGCTTTTTTTTTTTTTTTTTGAATTCTTGGTCTGTCACGACGAAACACAGAGCGCCTCCGTTCTCAGCGTGCCGGAGGAACAAAGATGACGGCTGATGAATAGCTGGAATCGTATTTCGAGAATATGAAGATTGCGTGTGATGTTCACGCAGCCTCCGTGCCCGGGCAGAAAGAAATGACATTCCTGACTGTTTTGTCTCTTTCGACCCGGCGCCATTTCATATATCTCAAATCCATGCTTAGAAAGATGTATGAAAATGAGACGGAAACAAGAAGAATGATCGCAGAGAGCTGCTCCTTCTCGTTAGTCAGAAGTGGAATGCATTACTCACGCGAACTGCAGGAAGGTCATTAATTCTGACGTTCGCAAGTCGGTCAAAATCTATGATAATGTATGCAAATGACCTCGGTAGGACTGTGTACGCGCGCTGTCAGGACATATTTCACTAAAACATCCATGACACCGAGGCTTTATTTAGCTTCCGCTTTGTCTGAGAACTTTAGAAGTCGTTGTTGGTCAGATCAGATCAGTTGAGGTCATACAATAGAGCAGGGGTATTCGGCTACAATGTAATGTTCGGCTACATTTTATGAGCTGATAAATGCAAGCTAACCGTGATCCGTTACGAGACCGTCCTCGTGCAGATCTGCGGAGTGCGTTTAAGAGCTGTTCGTGGAGCTACAGCATCTGGCACAAAGACAGTTTAAGGCGTAACTCTTTGCTTGTACTACTTTCGTGTGCGATGAAAATGTTCTGAAACACCTCCAGGGTCGGGGGTTCGATTCCCACCGCTGCCCTGTGTGTGCAGAGTTCTTCTCGTGCTGCGGGGGTTTCCTCCGGGTACTCCGGTTTCCTCCGCCAGGCCAAAGACATGCACGGTAGGCTGATTGGCGTGTCCAAAGTGTCCGTAGTGTATGAATGGGTGTGTGAGTGTGTATGTGATTGTGCCCTGCGATGGATTGGCACCCTGTCCAGGGTGTACCCCGCCTCGTGCCCGATGCTCCCTGGGATAAGCGCCAGGTTATCCAGTAGGAGGCAGATACGACCCAGTAGAATAAGCGGTATAGAAGATGGCTGGGGACAGGGCAGTGCTGGGTCAGCGGTTAAAGGCTCTGGGTTACTGATCAGAAGGTCAGGAGTTCAAGCCCCAGCATTGCCAAGCTGTTGGACCCTTGGGCAAGGTCCTTAACCCTCAATTGCTTAGTTATAAGGCCTCTGCCAAATGCCACGGATGGATGGATTTCTCACAGCAGCCCATCATGTTTTAGAATATTTTTTTCTTCCCTGACTGAATAAGTGCAACAGCGAAGGGTCAGGAGTGTGAGGATCCATTTGCTGAAGGTTGTAATAAAAAACAAAAAACAACACAAACCATACAATTCCAAACCCATCCAAACAACGTCAACATAAGAAAGCGAGGGTCATGCACTGTTTATTCCAGCAAGTGACCCGGAAGTGTGTGTGATCAGCAGAGGTCGCAATAGAGAGCACCTCTGCTGGCGTGGAAGTGAACTGACCCGAGTCTTTCCTACAGTAGAAGAAATTTTTTTTATTTGCGGCTGAAAAATGATGACTTCATTAACACGATAGACGCTCGAGCCTCCGCGTATTTCTTTCTCCACACGTTCATATCATATTTCAAACAAATTCTCGTTGCTGTTATACACGAGTTTCAGTTTGTTTGTTTTTTTTTTGCTTTTTTTTAAAGCGTCACGCTTCCAGGAGTCTCTCTGAGATCAGTACTCACCACGGGCATTGACAACAATTAGCTCACGCAAAAAACTCGTTTCTTTTGCAAAATCGTGCACAAAATCATTCTTCACGAGCCTTTTATCAGAATTCTTCATTTATCAGAATGCCCATGCCAATTAGTACTCGTCAGATCAGGGCGTCAGTGTGGTATCATCATTATCTCTGCGGAAAAAGAAACAGGAACGTCTCGAGGAACATTGGCTATTAAAAAGTAGAAGTAGTTTCTGATATCTGATATCTTGCAGGCGTATGAGAACAATCCTGTATGCTAACGAGGTATACAGTGTTATATTTTTTTAGAGAAATGATGTCGGACGAAATCTTCAAACCCGCGTAGTGCTTTTTCTTATGTCTTCCCTACTGCCTTATTATTTGTACCGCTCCTGAAAATAAAAACCGCCATAAGAAACAGGACTCAGAGCATCAACAGGGTCTTTATCATTTGCGTTTGTTTTTTTAACTGCTTACTTTACTGGAAGGACAAGAGCACGTGTTGTCTTTGTGTTCTTCGCCCACGCTACAGTATCTGTTTATACTTGTACGGTGAGATCAAATGGAAATCATTTCATTGTATAGCTGTCCAGTCTATGCAGAATCTTATGGACACTTATTTCTGTCTACACACACATTTCATTACCAATGAAATTGATCATAATAATAATAATAATTCCTTAGATTTATGTAGCGCTTTTCTAGGCACTCAAAGCGCTTTATATCGTATGAGGGAAATCTCCTCGACCACCACTAGTGTGTGGCATCCGCCCGGATGATGTGACGGCAGCCGTGGTGCGCCAGAGCGCCCACCACACACCAGTTATTGGTGAAAGGAGTGAGTGATGTAGCCAATTCAGAGATGGAGATTATTAGGGGGCCGTGATAGAGAAGGGCCAATGGGGGAATTTCGCCAGGACGCCGGGGTTATAGCCCTACTCTTTTTTACGAGAAGTGTCCTGGGATTTTTAACGATCACAGAGTGTCGGACCTCGGTTTAACGTCTCATCCAGAAGACGCATTGTGCAGCATCTGGGAAACCAGACACATCGTCAGATGCTGCTGTGGCTGAATTCTGGTCTACCTAAAGACATCTAAAATCTCAACAGCTAAGTGTGATTTCCTCATACAGTGAATGTCACGCTTTGACCGAACCATGTGTCGTTGCGAAACGGACATAACCCTGATCAGTTCAGTTTGTGACCGGATACAAGCTGTCAAAATGTCCGAGAAGCTCCGGCACTGCGGTCCGGTCCGAACAAAACATTTTTAAAAAACCCCCACGAAATGGCTCGAGAGCCGTGATTTGATTCCGTATGTTGACAGGTTTCCGTATGGAACAGGAAATCAGCGTGACCGCGTGTTTGACTGATTTACAGCCAACAGCCAATAGCGTTCAAGATACAAATTTGACAGTAGCTAAATATGGAGAAAAGTGAAGAGGCTTTTTTCAGCTGTGGAGAGAAAGTCTGTTGACTTCAATGAGCATGACATCCTAGACGTCAGGATGCCAAGTTTTTCTGTAGTTATGCCATGTCACGTTTCAAGGATGGGCTCAGAAGCAATCGCAGATATTCAAAAGTTTAATTAACAAACAAACAACAAAACAAAGACACTAAGACAAAAACCGTGGCAAAAACTAAACATAAACTAACAAGATCAATAAACATGCTAACACGGAGTCAAGCGAAAGACAGAGAAACAGTGCAGACGATGGCTATTTATACACAAGTGTGCTCATTACCAAACGTGAATCAGGTACAGGTGGTCATGTGACATGTAGTGCAGTGCAGTGACCGATGGGAACGGGAGTCCAGAGTTTCCCGATATATGACATGCCAGACATGTTCGAGGTGAGGGAGAGCCACAGGGTCGTCACCAGGAGAATCGGAATAATAGAAAATAGACATTCTACCCCAAGTTGGTTAAACGTTCCTGCACAGCTGCTAAGTCACACAAACTCCACCCTCTTCCAAACAAGTAAACTCCGACTACTCATTCCCAACCAAGAGATACTAGGAAAAGGGAATAATCCGGGAAGACGCACAGCAAAAAAAAACAACACCACTCAGACGAACCACGTTTGTTGCTAACAAGCGGTTTCTGTACAGCGAGACATGACCCTGGGGCAGTATTTCTAGATACGTTATCATATTGGTGTCTATAACACCAACGGACAGCTACAAAAAAATCTCTGAAACACCAATTTGGATTTCAAGATTCTCTTTTTCACCATTAGGGGCAACCAGACTCTAAAATGCTAGAACTTTTTCTTCCGATTGAGAAAATGTTCATTGAGAAATGTTATCGAGCACGTGTGGATGTTGGATGTGGGATTCTGGACATTCATAGGCTGTGCAGGATTGACTTTAGCTGCTGTGCTGTATATAAGTCGAACAAAGAAGCCGGAATTCCAGTGTACATCAACGTAGGCGTCTTATGTGTCACACCACTACCTCGCTCAGCGTGACGGGTAGTTCCTTGTGTAAACCCAAGGCCGTAATTACGCCGTCAGTCGTCGCATCTGCTCAGCTCCAGGTCTACGTGTTAAACTATGAGCCATCGTGTCTTCTTTTGAACACATGATTCACTGTAGTGTGAGTCAGTCTTAGTACACACTGCTGTGACATTGAAAGTGTCAGATAACAATACATTAAATTAGACCTCCTCGCTGTGGTGGAGTCAGACTGAATGAAGCAATTATTAAGAGACTGTACAGCTTTATTACATGGCGGCTGATGAATAGCGCAGAATGTTAAAATAGATGAAATGGTCAGACCCGAAATAAATGACATGACTAGCTTTGTCTTAGGGTAGATTTCATTCTAATGCATAAGGAACTTTATTCATTTCAGTTCCAAGCTAAGCTTTTAACAATAAGGTTAACAAGTTAATGATGTTGAGTCCTTGTTAGTCATGTATACATTACAGCACAGTGAAATTCTTTTCTTCACATATCCCAGCATGTTAGGAAGCTGGGGTCAGCGTACAGGGTCAGCCTGGATACAGGTTATAGGCCTTGCTCAAGGGCCCAACAGTGGCAGCTTGTCAGTGCTGGGGCTTGAACCCCGACCTCCCGGTCAGTAACCTAGAGCCTTAACCATCAAGCCTCCACTGCACCACGTGCTTCTTCCAAGACACACGAAACCAGCCCAACACCGGGCACCGTAAAACACTTTTATGAAAGCGCTATCTGCCCTAACAGATGTAAGCTAACAGAATAAGCTAACGGGTGCCGATATTAGTGGAGGGCGCTGTATGTAAGTATACAATTTGTGACACAATGCTAGTTGGTTTAGTTAGTTGACATACACTGACACATGGTGTAACACTGCCTCCACTAGTTATGTTCGTATTGCACCATGTGGATACTTAGTTCTTTTTTATGAGGACATGCACAATGACCGCAAGATACATGTAGCAGCCATCTTCTGTACGTTTAATTGAAATCAAATCATAGTTCACCCATTACATCGCCCATAAACTCTCTCATGTTCCAGAGAACATTAGAAGCTACATCTCCCTGCAGTCACGCCTGGTTTTCCACTGAAGCTGAGCAGGGTTTAGCCTGGAAGCTATTCCCCCATCCCCCCCGCCAACCCCCCCACCCCACCCCACGCACACAATGTAAAGCGCTTTGAGTGTCTAGAAAAGCGCTATATAAATGTAACCGTAACGAACTAACTAAGAAACGTTCCACAGCTCTATAGGCGTTTTTTTTTTTTTTTTTTAAAAACTCAGATTACAAACATATTTGTTTCATTCGATCTGTTCTTAGTTGTTCTTGTGTCTTTTATCGTGTTAAATACTATACTGTATATTTTATGATTTGTCTTAGAATTAGAAAATGTCATAAACTTCAGGAACCTCATACCTTCGTATGCTTCGTGAAGATCCAGCCATTCCCGTTTTAGCCCTCCCTTTGCTGTTATAATAAGCTCCACTCTTCTGGGAAGGCCTTCCACTAGATTTTGGGGCGTGGCTGTGGGGATTTGTGTTCATTCAGCCATACGAGCGTTAGTGAGATCAGGTACTGATGTCGGGTGAGGAGGTCTGGGGTGCAGTCGGGGTTCCAGTTCAACCCCATGTTCAGTGGGGTTGAGGTCAGGGGCAGGACACTCGAGTTCTTCCGCTCCAACCTTAACACACCATGTCTTCATAGCAAACTCATGCAGGAACAGGTTTGGACCTTTTAGTTGCAGTGAAGGGAAATTGTAACGCTACAGCATACAAAGGCGTTCTGTACAATTTTGTGCTTCCATCATTGTAGCAACAGTTTGGGGAAGAACCACATACAGGTGTGATGTAGTGTTCATTTTGTCAGCTATTTAGTCGTAGTCTTAGTCTTATGTCAATTGTCCTTGACATCTTTTAAAAAAAAAAAAAATCATATTCATATCATAAAAATTTTTTTGTAAAGATTTAGTTGACTAAAAGTCTGGCATTTTAGTCTTATCCTGGTCAAAGAAAACCGTTAAGTAGTTTAGTCATTGAAAACTGTTGACATTTTTAGCCATAAATGTGTGTAAATATAATATAAATATGAACATATACATACCTTTATAATATATAATAACATTACACTTATTTCATGTCTCCTATAAGCAGTATGTGTTCTTGAGTATTGCCATGTCACATCCCGTCACCGAATCAACTTCCAAGCAAGCACAGCGGACTACGAATATGGCCGTCATGGACTCCAATACCCAGAACACAGACATGCGTCCCCGCTCGCAGTCACCTGACAGAACATACAGGGTTCAATCAGGGTCTCACACACACACACACACACACGGTATAATAGGACTTTCAGTCAGTACACGCTTTGTGACGTATACACTCAGTGTTCTGCCGTTACCGAGCCTTATATATCGTGTTTGATTGTACTGTTTTTGACCCTTTTCTGTCTAGTGTGTTTGTGAGTTTTTGCGTTGCCCAGTTCAGATTGTTTGTTCATCGATCCTGCATTACCCTTTGGATTGTCTGCTTGGTTTTTCTAATAAACTGCATCCTGTACCTGCTATTGCATCTGCTCCGACTCAATCTCCGACAAGTATGAAGACAGGCACGCGAAAGGTCAACATTCATGAATTATGTACGTCACAAAACAAACATTCATTCTTATCTTCCGTATCACGACCCTCTGCCCTCTCACTCCTAGCTTTTATACCAGGTGGTCCAAATTCTCTCCCCTTCTCTCTCTACTCTTCTCTCTGTTTTTTTGACTTTCATCACCGATAGCGACGCGTTCCCGTTGGCTGCAGCCTGTATTATGAATTATGGCTTTATTATCAGGAAAGTCAACACTGCGCAACCACTCGTGTTAATATCCCTGCTACGCTTATGTGTGGTACTCGTGTGCGTAGGCTGTTTCAGGGGCAGTCTATTATATTTGGTCTCCTCTTTTTGGTTGAAGGAAACAAAGAGAGATTTTACTAAAGTTAAAATTTTTAAAACATGACGGTTTTAGTCTCGTCTTTTTCCATCGACGGTATTGCATGTCCGTGTAGTCACAGGTAGTGTTTAATGACGTCGGTGTCGTGTCGTGTCGTCTCGTCTCGTCATCGTCTCGTCTTAGTCATGGAAAGAAAGAAAAAAGGGCGTCGACTAACATTTTCCGTCATAGTTTTCGTGAACAGAATTAACACTAGTGTGATGGTCAGGTGTCCAGAAACTTTTGGCAGTATAGCGTGTGATAAACAGATTACGGCTCTGAGTCGAACGAGTCAGGCGATCTTTATTCATGTAATCTGGGCTGGAGTGCCGGCAGCGATGCTAAGAGTGCAGTTCAATTCTTTTGCTTGTGGGCGAGTTCAGGCACTGGGTTTTAGGATGTATGCAGAGGATATAAACCATTAGGCTTCCTACTCTTAGCTTTTCCAGTCCCTCTCAACAGGGAAGTGCCATTGTCATGCAAATCAATAGTGGCTGCTAAAATCAAGTGGGAGCGAAACCCACTCACATCTCATTTTCTGTGACCAACTCGCATCTCTCTCTTTACATATTCCCTCCGTACATTCTCTACCTCTCTTTTTATCGCTGTCTTTTTGTTCTCTCCGCTATGTCATGCACGTGTCCTACCACAGGCATTTATCAGGACACTGGCACTGAATTCTGCGTGCTCTACATACGCCGTGCCACATTTACGTGCTATTCATTTATTTATTCACTTACTTTACATAGCTCTTGGGAATATGCTGGATTGTTGCGCGCTACAAATCAAATCATCTCTGGTAGTTAAATATTCAGCAAAACCAACAAGCCAGATGCAGGAAGATACACAATCCAAAGTGCAGACCCTGACAAATATCGGCGAAGCTTAAGCGCACTGGGATCAGTTCATCAATATTCATGTATACAGTGGGATAAAATTTCATTCTTGCAAAACTTTTAACCCCGTGTTCACAGTAGCAAGTGATTTCACAAAGCAACAGGTAACAAAAGTGACATCTGAATGGAGATTTTCAGAATTCTATGCAAATTAGTTGATGCTTCCTCGGCCAAACCAAACCTTCCTGCCATTGGTTCTCATTTAATTTGAAAGTAAAATGGGAAAAGGCCAAAAGTGGGATTATTCAGTATTTTTTAAAAAAAAAACAAACAAACAACAACAATGCATACAAAGATGTTGGTCTGAAAGTCGCACACAAATTTCAGTGGCAATTTTTGTTCAAACGATGAATCCGCTGCAGCAAGATTTCTGAGGACCTCAGAGAAAGAGTTGTTGATGCTATAAATGACTGAGAAATGAAACGTGAAAAGAGACTCTGACACTGAAATCCCACTCGTGCCGACCAGTGGCAAACGTGAGCTAGCTGAATAACAAGCTAGCTAACTATATTACCTAATATTAATGATCAGCAATTGCACTCTTGTCAAAGCTGCTGTTACATAAGATTATTTAGTACCTTTTGACCCACGAGATTTGAGAAATAAACAGTATTATGGTCTAATGCTAAATCTGTGAAGTTGTATTTTTTTTCTTTCCAAATGAAGACTCCACTGTTCTGTTGGCTTGTTCTTAGCAAAACGAAAGCTAGCTGATGAACAGGCTAATTATGCTAGCTGAACTTAGTGATTCATACTATGTGGATCCTGGCATTTTTAATGAGGCTAGAGGAATAGCGATGTACCTGGGATAATTCTTCTTGGATTAAAAGATTCATTATTGTACGTAGATCATTTTTAATGGTTTAAAATGATATGAGTAGAGTCCTTCAAGGGGTAAATGTTTCACTTTTTTTTTTTTTTAGCAGTTCTTTCCTTCTTCGTTATTTTTATTTTTAGATTAAGTCACTGATATTTGAGACGCAAGTCACAAAAACTCATCGTTTTGCATGGAGTGTACCAAGAAAGGAGGGCAACATGCTTCAGGATTTATGTTTATTTTAAAATAACTAGCTTATTCCATAGGTTTAAAGATCTAGGGAGGACTAGGTACGAGAAGCATATTATACAGCATTTATAGCAATCTTGGATCTAAACGGTATGTTTAAATACTATCAAAAAGCAGTTCTTCGGTAAACTGTATTTGTGCTCTTGTGTTGTTCCTTATTTAGCTGGATCGCACCGAGGTGATCAAGAGCAACCTGAACCCGGTGTTTGCAAAGGTCCTAATGTTAGACTACTACTTTGAGGAGGTGCAGAAGCTACGCTTCGAGGTCTACGACATTCACGGGACCCACAGCATCGGCACTCGCGATGATGACTTCCTGGGTGGGATGGAGTGCACACTCGGTCAGGTGAGACACCTGTGTGTAAAAAATTTGTATTTCTTCTTTTAGCTCAGTAGAAATCCAACAACGAGAAGTTATTTTTCAATTTCTTCAACAGATTGTGGCTCAGAAAAAGATGGTAAAACCACTGCTACTGAAATACGGAAAATACGCCGGAAAGTCTAACATTACGGTGAGTTCTGCTTTAAATCGATCAGTTCTGGTACAGAATATATACCAGGGGCCGGGTGATATGATTGTGATATATCAGAATCATGATACACTCTGTTGAGTGCTGGTGATCTGAATGCTTTTGTTACTGTAACAAAATTTGCTGAATGTTAAAATCTCATTTTCCTTGTCATTAATTTGCTAAGTAAAGAATAAAACACCCGCTATAGAAAAGTAATCAACGACTAGGTGGTGTGAGACAACCCAACCCCATTACTTCATGGGGTTGGGTTGTCTCACACCACCTAATCGTTGATTACTTTTCTATAGCGAGTGTTTTATTCTTTACTTAGCATATTAATGACAACCCAACCCCATGAAGTAGAGTTACGGTTTCCATTATGAAGTTGATTATTTTCCTATAACAACACACCCTGAAGTGAGATTATTCCTCTTATACCATATCACTTTGCCAATGCTAACAATTTTATTTATTAAAGAACGCCACGTCATACTTTTATCGACTCCCTGCTGAAAAAAAAACAGTAGAAACCCTTATAGAGTTTGTAATGGTTTTAAGGATTATAATGGGAATTGTATTGGTTTTAATGGAAACTGTAATGTGAAGCTCTACTAGTAATTTGTTGCCTTGTATTGGTGGCATGTTGTGTCTAGTGGATACCAGTAAAGACCAATAAAGGTAATGGTCATGGATTTAATGGTTAGCTGATGGTTTGTAATGATATTTAGAATTTCTGTGATGGTTTCTATTGGGGTTTTTTTTTCAGCAGGGGAATTGTATTGGCTTTAATGGAAACTGTAATGGTCCCTATGGTTCTCTACTGGTAATTTGTTGCCTCGTATTGGTGGCATGTTGTGTCTAGTGGATACTGATAAGGACCACTAAAGGTAATGGTTTTAATGGTTAGCTGATGGTTTGTAATGGTATTTGTAGTGGAAACCATTCAAATTTCTGTGATGGTTTGTATTGTTTTTTTTCAGCAGGGGAATTGTATTGGTTTTAATGGAAACTGTAATGGTCCCTGTGGGTCTCTACTGGTGATTTGTTGCCTTTTATTGGTGGCATGTTGTGTCTAGAGTATACCAGTAAGGACCAATAAAGGTAAAGGTTTTAATGGTAGGCTGATGATTTGTAATGGTATTTATAATGGAAACCATTAGAATTTCTGTGATGGTTTCTGTTTTATTTTCCAGCAGGGCTGAAGAACTAAACTTTGTACTTTTTATCCGTTTATGGTTGCATTTAATGGTGTGGAATGTCCATGTTTCCGGTTTTCACTTACGTTATAGCAGCTAGCAGTCATTTTTCTCCATCTTGTAGTTAATAAGACAAACTGTCCTGAAAGTATTACAGAGCACTGACATTGGAGACTCCTTCCGTGCCAAATAAACACCTCTTTTCAGAAAACGCCACCATTTCAACAATTACACACGGTTTTAAACCTGTTAGGACAAGACCCTGTGAATAATGCATTAAAACAATCACATTAATATAAACCTGTAACATGCAGCTGCGCTACTGTCAGAGCTGCTGTTAAAGGAAATCAATCAGCACCTTCTGACCAATCAGAAGCAAGAATTTGATTGTTCCATGATATAAAGCTGATTTAAAAAAAATCTCGGAACATGTCCTATTCCCATAATAATTCTCAGTTGTTTTGTTGCCATTTTGTTAGCACATTATAATATTTTAATTTTATTTTTTTGCCATCACCGGCATCCAGGATATGCAATATTTATTATCAAGCACTGACCTATCTTCTGTGTCACTGTTTCTGTTGTATCAGAACCGCTTCTGTGCCTTACGCTACTATAACCTGCTCATTTTTATGCGTTCATTCACACAAATAGATTATAAAAACCAAACAATCAGTGGGTGTTCAGTGAGTTATCGAGAGAAAAAGATGAAGATGAAGAGGAGGCTGGGAAAAAAAAAACCCAACAGAGCAAACAGTATCCGTCAGACCAAAACGCCATCTAAAATAAAACATTACCAGCAGAGGTGTGTTTTTTTTTCTCCCCGAGGCCCTCCATTACGGTGTTAATAGATTTGAATGGATGTTCCTGAGTGCTCACCTAGAGCAGGTACATTACTCCAATTATCTCGCTGTGTGTTCAGCTTGAAAGCTTTCAGCCAGTGGTAGAACAGCGTGTGCGAAATTCCATAGAAGTAGATATTTCCCTCCAACACGAGGAACATAACAACAGTGCTGTTAGGACAAAATGAAGAAGAAGAAGAAGAAGAAGAAGAAGGAGAAGAAGAAGAAGAAGTGCTTCGTGACATGTTGTAATAGGAAAATAATCACTATTAGGGTTGTAATCATTGGTTATTGATTGTCAACTCCTTTGTCCTGAAGATGTCCGAAAACTTCCTGCCTCTGCGAATGAGCCGTTACCGTTATAGAAATGATAACGCATTAGAAACGAGCGTGTTAATGTAAACTCGGGAATCATCCGAGACGCCAGAAAACGAATCTGACCTGTATCAGCACTGCGATGTAAAGAAATGTATTTTATACCCAGTTTGCTAGGTTTCACAGATGTTTCTTCACTAGAAAAAAAAAACAAAGAATAAAACAGTCACGTAGACAATTTTAAGATATTAGTAGTAACAAAACATTGACAATAGCGACAATTGTAACGGTGACCTTTCTGAGCACGATTGAAGAGCCTTTAACTGTTAACTTTTTAACTGCCTCCGGTGTCTATCATATCCATTTCTTCTTGTTATTTCCGTCCAAAGTCACACTCCGCCTTCTTCACATCGGGATCAGAGATCACAGTGTTATGGCATAACGTCTTTTCAAAATATTTCTGCCTTTTATTGCCGCTGTGCGGTCGCAGCGTTCACTCACATTTCATTTTTCACTTCTTGCCGTGTACTGTTCTTGCTTTGTTGTCATTCTCCATGCGCGTCTTTGTTTACATCGTCGTGTACGTATTGTTTGGATTCGTGTCTTGTCTCCGCCTCCTGTCTTGTGATCGCTATGTTCCCTGAAAGTTCTCACTTGAAGTCACGTCAGCATTTGTCTATTGAAGCCTTTATGTGGCTTCTTCTGTTCTCACGGAGACTCGTCGATATTTTCGTGCCATCCCAAGATTTTGTTTCCTGTCCTTCCTGCTTGCTAGTTACTTCCTGGTTTGGACTCTTGCCTGTGATTTTGTCTTTGGTTATGTTTTTTTTTTCCCCCTTGTTTGTTGTTGCCTGCTTGTGTTATGACTCCCATTATGACTTGACAATGATTTATTGATCGCTCTTAATAGATAGCACGCTTATCTTACTGCATAAAATCATGTAATATAGAGGTTTGTTTTGCTTTTTTCCTTTGGAAAAAAAACCCAAAAACAAAAAACATGCAAACTTAAACGAAACACGCTAAACGAATAAATCTAAATGTAAATCTATACCAGCTGCTATTCTATAAACCTGATTCTGTCTTTATTATGATCTTTATTATGGCTGAAGCTGCAGTTACAGTGGGTAAAAATGACGTAAAATGGGCTGATTATATATGATTGGCTGTTACCACAGATTCATGTTTTCCAGACTAGAAGCTAATGAATGGTTCTGGCTTAAATACTAACCTAATAAGACCTGGTAGACTTGTTAATTTTACTGAAAAACCAACAACTATCACCTAGCGTAAACAACTATTTCTGACACACCATGTACAACACGCATCATCAGAAAGCTTGAAAAACTAGTTTTTCCTCATTTCCTGTTTGTAGGATGATTACGCACGGCTCTATTGCTCGGCAGTTCAGCTACGACTTTTTATTAAACAATAATGACGTCTGGGCTCTGTGGGGTCAATTTCACACTGGTTGTAGATTTGTTACTGCTGACCACATTGTTTAATAGGTTTAAATCTCCGTTCTTTATTTCCACCTATCAAACCATCCATCAATCCATTTCCGTACCGCTTATCCTACACGGGTTTGCGGGGAGCCTGAAGCCTATCCCAGTGAACTCGGGGCACGAGGTAGGGGACACCCTGGACAGGGTGCCAACCCATCGCTGGGCACAATCACACACCCATTCACACACTATGGACAATTTGGAAACGCCAATCAGCCTATAAGGCATGTCGGACTGGGGGAGGAAACCGGAGTACCCAGAGGAACTGGAACTGTGAATTGGCAACAGTGAAGAACTTCAAGTCTGACTTGATGAAGCTGTTCCTTCGAATATCTGCTGGATTTTCACTCATTTATTTTCCTTAGTCATTGACGTCCTTGCTTCTTTCCTAAATCTTTATTTAAATAATTAAAAAAAACATTTCATTTTGCTACGAGTAACACCCAGCCTCACGCTGATTCAGACCGCGGTTTAAAATTCATTCGAAAGTCAAGTTTTGCCGCTAATTTATACCACATTCTCATCGAATTCTCAGCTGTGATCGGTCAGAAGGTGTTCTGACAGCCGTGCACCGGTTTATATATCGACAGCTCATTCACGGGGACTTGTATGGTGGACGCGCCACAAAAAGAGAAACGTATCATCGTTTTCTGTGAGGAGGTGTTTATACACACATTTACGGAAGGAGTCTCCAGTGCCAGCGCTTTATAAGTTTTCCACACCAGTGTTTTTAAGCTTGAGGGGTTTGCGGTTTCTGCTTTCTCGGTAACATGACATGTTGCATTTTTAGTCTTTTTAACTTCAAGAGATAAGAAAGAGAGCCTGGAGGAGGGCAGGACTGTTTATAGCTGCTATAACGTAAGAGGTAGCAGGAACTAACTTGTTTCGCAGACGTTCCACATCATTAAATGTAACTATAAATGGATAAAAAAAAAAAGTATGGTGTGTTGTTCATTCCTTACTAATCCCATCTGATTTATAGTATGATTGTACAGTGTTGTCATATTTTGTATGTGGTAAAATATTTACATTTCTTGCTTAGACTCTCATGATTAAAACCCATTTTACAGGCAGCACTAAAATCCCACTCTTTCGATCATCGACTCATATGAACATTTTCCTTTCCATGAACATATTTGTATCTGAGCCGTATTTGCGCTCTGAAAGGGACAATGAATGCAGCTTAGTCGTGCCACAACGGTTCTATCGTTTCCATCTGAAAAATTCTGTATCTATTCTACAGATACGGACAAACAAGAACAACAAAAAATATCATTAATTGCTTTTCTATTTCCCTTAGATTCATGCTGAGGAAATTTCTGGCAACAATGGATATGTCGAGCTCTCGTTCTGTGCCAAGAAGTTGGATGATAAGGTAAGAAAGATATTAATCCTTTTTTTTCCCCCCACCAATCTGCATTTTTCAATACCTTTAAAAATATCATCCCTTTAATTCTTTTCGTAAAGGTGATGCTGATCCACCGTTAGAACTAGATTAATAGTTGTTAAATAAAACTAGAGACGCACCGATAGTAAATTTCTCAGCCGATCCCGATACGCGATTATTCGGAGCGATATCGGCCGATACCGATACCGATACCGATCGTTCTGCCTTTTATACCTTCTTATAAATGAATAATAATGAATTCCACAATCCTGAAAGAAATGCAAATAAAAACTTTATCCTCTCCATTTCAGCAAGTTGTTTGACAGTAACTGGTCTCATCAACAGAACACACATTACTCTAATGAACATGAACACATGAACTCAGTTCTGAAGATCAAAGTAAGATTATTAACTTATTGAATGTTATTCATTCGTATTAACACTGACTGAATTATAAAAACCCTCCTGTTAGTCTCACACTCACTCTCCACACACACAAGCATTTCTACTTCATCACTGAACATCACACTGGTCATATATAATATCAACGTTTTTATATATTAACATTAACTGGATATGAAATATACTACTCGACAGATATATTTTTCTGTGCGATATACTATATACTGCTGCAGCGTCCGGTGTCAAATTTTTTAATCAGTGCAGAGATTACAGAGATGACAAACTGCAGTTTTGTCCTCATTCCACACGAGAGACATCATCTTTACACACAAAATGAAATCGATGTATTTTCTCCGCCCTCTTTTGATTGACAGGAGATTATCGGCCCTGATCGTCGGATGTCTCAGCGTGAAAAATAGCCTTTATCGGCCGATACATCGGCGCCTCTCTAAATAAAACGTAAATCACTTGAATAACTGAAAGTATTAACTTTCTCCGTTAAATTACTGATAATTAAACTTTACAATTCTACAGCATAGATTCAAATAAAATACACAACGAATCATTTTTGTACTGAACATTGCCTAGTATTTTGCTTTGTTCTTCTGTTCTGTTCAGTTGAACCCCTGCGGTCACAGCTGGAACTGGAGCTGGAGTTTCTGTGGGTGGGGGTTGGGGGGTGGCTTGGCAGAGTGACAGGCAGGCGGGCGTCGGGGGGGGTTTGGGGAGGCAGCAGGGGGTTTTCGGCCTTCTTCTCTGTGTGCAAACAGCTTCTCCTACACATTAGCCCACGTAGCCGAGCAGTTCTGCGGGGATCTGCTGGTCCCGCGGTGCTGTCGCTGTGTACACAAACCTCTGCCTCCCATCTGTCTCGGCTCTCGGCCGTCGCTCCGCTCCCTGCTCTCTCTCCTATTTTCCTAGTTCTTTTCCCGTTCCCATACTCTTTTCTGGCTGTTTTTCGCGTTTAACTCTTGATTTCCCCGAGGCCCTGCTTGCATGGCGCGATAAGGAGCGAACAGTTGTTTGTTTTGCGTGAATCTCAAATGATGCATGGCGACAACATGTTGATATCCATGCGAGATCATTGATCAGCTTGAGCTCCAGAAGGACAGCTCTAGTCAAGAGATAGCATTTGGAGATGGTGTGTGAAATATGCACGCTCACGCTGCTCGACTGCTTTGAATAGTGGCTCAGTTTAAATGCACCTTCAGGCAGAGAATTCTCCTCCCGACGTGGACTGGTGCCCGCTCTTAAACTTCTGTGAATCTAGATCCGCTTAGTCTCACCAGCAGGTCTCCATCTCATCAAGCTGAGCTTGTCACAGCCCGGTTCCCTGCTGGAGGCAGCATAGTATTTCAGACCCCGTGGAGACGTGGATATGCTGTGTGACATGACATTACATATTCATGAGTTCATGCAGATGTGAAGCTGATTTATGATGTACATTATTAATTTATTTCCTTCGGAATACTGAAGTCTTGGAATTTTTCTGGAACCTTTAATCTGAAAGACTAATGCCGGTTATTTGAGGAGGAATCCTCACTGCATATTCATAGACTTTGATCTTTGCAATATGTGCTCCAATATACTCACGGAGAGTTTTAATGACGCTAAAGGTAGGCGGGGCTTACCGTCACGGCTGACGGGGGTGGGAAAAAAATCAGAAAAAATCGGAAAAATGGCTGTTATTTTAAAAACCCAATCAAGTAAAAATACAGCAGAGAAGAGGTGGGAAGTAAAAAAGCCCAGTTACTTTACTGTACTTAAGTCTGTTTGTTTCCCCCTAAAGTGTCTACACTCGACTTTCATCTCATACGTTTGACTTTTACTCTTTTACTTATACTTCATTTTTTTTTTTCAATCTCTACTTTCTACTCGCCTTTTTTATTTAACATAATTACATTTCTTTTTCAAAAGGTTATTATCTGTATAACAGCATGACTTGGACAGTAGTTCCAGCTTTAACACGAACGATATGTTTATATTAACGCTCTGAACACATTCTCATTTCTATAGTAACCGCACATACAATTTAAAAAAAAAAATTGTCTCCGTATGGCAACAGGGTGCAATGGTGGAAAGGATCATGTGGTCAAAAATAACACAAAATGTATGAGATTACAATTCCAATTACTGCATTTTCCAGACTATACGTTTTTTGTTTTTTTGTTTTTGTAAACGTTATATCTTCTAGAAAGGAATCACAGTTGCAGAAAGCACGTGGATGGATTTATTCACTCGAAATGCGTATAAAATTCTGATCCAAGCATCTTTTGGGTGAACTATCTTTTATATTTTTTTCTCTTGAAATCTTAATTCTTTCTCTTGACACATGAAATATAGCAAATAAGGTGCAATCGCAAAATGCCTGAAATTACAACCGTTTTTTATACTTACTTTGAATGTGAAAATAATGTAAGTATACTATTAGAGGTGGCTACTTTCAGTTCATGAAGGCACTTACTACAGTTCCACTATTGCATCTTGTTGCCATATGGCAACAATTACATCTGACCATTTAACAGAATACTCAAAATATATACACTTATTTAAATGACAAAAAGATGAATATTAACCTATCTCAGATAGTGTTCCATTTGTTTTTTTCCTTTAAAAAAGTAGTTTTGCATAAATATTGAAAATTGAATCACATTTTGAGAGCCCTCCGAGGATGACCTTCACCGTGCCATGTGATTGCAGAAAAGGAAGTGCAAACAGCACTTCCTGGTCATGTGACACGGCGAAAATAGTAGTTTTGTATTATTGCCTATCAAAAAATTGGAGATAAATTAAAGGTTGCCATATGGCAACACCACGCAGTAAGGGGTCCAAATACATGATGTGTCGTTCATTAATAAATTAAACATTGGCAAATCATTGTGGTATAAGTGGAATAACACACTCCAGACTGCCGTTATAACAAAATAATCCTAATACCTATCACTGTCTGATGCAAAACATTGCGATTAAACAAAATGATTTTCTGCATACGTTATCATCAGTTAGCACGATCAAGCAGCTGAGGTCCATTAATAAGTATATTTTTTTCCCATTAACACGTTTCGTTAAAAACACGCACCTTTTGCCACTATACAGTTTGTAGCTGTCCCTTGAGTTTGGAGTCATCTTCTGCTGTCCTCCTATTGGTGGCTTTTAGATGAGCGCCGTAGAAGAACTCATGCTCTGAGATACTGATTAACACGTTTACCTCGCACGTACAGGGTGCGAGGTAAACCCCCCCCCCGAAAAAGACCAAAGACATGCGCCGAAGGCTGATTGGCATCTCTAAATTGTCCGTAGTATGTGAACGTGTGTGTGATTGTGCCCAGCGATGGGGTGTCCACCCGTATTGAGTTCCCTGGGATAGGCTCGAGGTTCCCCGCAACCCTAGGGATCCTGGTCCACCCTGTGTGCGTGGAGTTTGCATGTTCTTCTCCCCGTGCTTCAGGGGTTTCCTCCAGGTACTTCAGGTAACGTGATTGAAACGTAATTGAGTATGAGTACAAATATTACATTTTAATTATACAAGTACGAAAAAAGATGCTTAAATTACCGAAGGCCTTTCCATCTCGGCTTATCATACAGCTAGTGCAGTGCTTAACGCAGTTTCTCTGCTCTTGCTGAGCCGGTGCTTCTCCCGAGGCTTTGTGTCTTTCCTGCATCACTTCCTTGTTCATTAAGAGTGATTTATAAATGTTTAGCATTTCTGATCACAATGCCGTTTAGTCGGCGATGTTACGCGCCAGTAATGAATCGGCTAAATTTATCTCTGATGACCGAGATGACTGAGTTTAGCCGTGAACGGCTCACACCTACAGTGTAATTCTGTAGTGTAATGCAAGTCAGAAGAAACACGAAACCATGCAAATAGCTTTGTGCATCAGGGACAGAGGATAACGATTGCCAAATGTCTAGACAGAGTAATGACTGAGCTGCAATCTTTCGACAGGATCTGTCTATTCAGATGACTCTGAGTAACTCATTACTCTCACTTCACTGCTACGACTACAACAGAAAGGACGCACGACTGTCGCTTCCCTAACATGATCAATGAGTGCTGTTCTGAAGCCCGTGCATCTGATCTACATTTCATAGCGGTTCTTCTCTGGAGGCTTGACTGCGGAAAACCTCTTCGCACCTTAGAAACCACTTTGGCATAATTAAAATAATGTGTTTTTGAGAACATGCCGGAAGCATTACGCATTAAAAGTCGAGAAGAAAAACATGAAGGCGAACAGAATTCTCCGTTAATGATGCCATTAGATATCTCGTGTTAACTCTATGCTAAGAACGATAAATCACATGACCTCGTGTTGAAGGTAAGGCTGGAATAAAGTTTGCAGTATTATCTTAAATGTCTGGGAAACTCTTCTATTCCTGTTCTCGGCTGAGAGGAGTGGAACCCGATGCGGTCTTCTGTTCTGCCGTAGCCTCAAGGTTTGTTCATTCTGGGATGCTTTTCTGCTCACCACGGTTAGAAGGAGTCTTTATTTGGGTTTCTGTAGCCTTTCCGTCAGCTCGAACGACTCAGGCCGTTCTCCTCTGACCTCACAGACCTGATGTTCACTGGAGGTTTTTTGTTTTTCTGGCACCATTCTATATAATCTACGTAATGTGCAGGGTGGACGTGAAGATGCAGGGACATAATCACGAGACATCATTGTGTATTTTATTGACTGCAGGCCAACATTAATATCATAGTCAGCATTATTCCAGGCATGGGTCAAAACACCTATATGTAGATAATCTCGGATATTCTATAAGGTTATCTGTAATTGTAGATAGCGCAGGTTACAGATCAGGAGACTGGGAAACCAATCCAGAACCAAAGTGAACTCGGTATTAGGAAAACATTGAAACAAGGAAGTGCGGGGGTGGGGGTGGGGGGAAGGCTCAGATTTAATAACTTAATGACTTCACAACCGGACAAAGAAACAGACGGGGTTAAGTAGCAAACTAATCAGAAGGTGACACACTAGTGACACACTAGGGCAGTAAACCAATGACGAGACGGGACGGATACGAGACACGTATCAAAGCGCACATAGATAGATATCAAAACAAAACAAAAGACACCGAAGTGCGTTTGCGCTGAACGGGAATTACATAACAATCACTAGAGACTGTTGTTCGTGAAAACCCCAGGAGTGCCGGAAATACTCAAACCAGCCTATAAAGAATCAACAACGATGCCACGGTCAAACTTACTGTTTCCCCATTCTGCTTTATGATATGAATATTAAACTCTTGATCTATACCTGCATGCACTGCTGACACATAATTGGCTGATTGGATAATTACATGAATGAGCAGGTGTACAGGTGTTCCTATTAAAGAGGCCGGTCAGTATATCTTAAAGGCTGTAAAACACAGTCTTGGTCATTTTTATCTTGGGGAGCACAACGGCTTAGTGGGTAGCACGTTTGCCAAGTACCTCCGGGGTTCGGAGCTTTCATGTTCTCCACGTGCTTTGGGGATTTCCTCCAGGGACTCCGGTTTCGTCCCCCAGTCCAAGGACATGCGGGAATTTCCAAATTGTCCGTAGCGTGCGATTGCACCCTGCGATGTGTTGGCATCTGGTCCAGGTTGTGCCCCGCTATACCTAAGATGGGCTCCAGGCTCCTCCGTAACCTTGTCTAGGATAAATGGTATGGAAAATGGATGGATGGAAGATCGATCTTCTTAACCTTCTACTCAGGCTTGATTCAAGGGTTGAAGCAAGGGAATAAGCCCGATTAAAAAAAAAAAGAAAAAGGATTAGGATTCATGTTCTCATGTAATATCATCGAAGAAGTCTGTTATCTAATATAACCGTCTGAAATAGCAAACAAATCAGAAGAAAGCAGTTGGGATAGTTAATGGTTCAACCTACCTACAAGTGTTGTACGTGGAAGCTTTTATCAACCAGAATATCTCTTAAACAGAAACACTAGGGGTTCTACTGGGAATGCTGTCTGGAAGGGAAATACTTCATTGTAGGATTCTACACAGAATGAAGGAGTTTACAAATAATGGAAGATTAAAACTCGTCCAAATCGCTCGGCTCTCATTCAGACCTGTTACCTTGACAACCCAATCCAGTTCTGATTCTCTGTCTGGCTTAATGTGGTGAGAAATGGGGGGCATTAACGGCTGTCCTCCGTGCCCTGCACAATCCGTCGCCCTCGGCTGGCGGCTAACCAAGCCGTGACTCAAAGATACATGTCAAATGATTGTTTTCCTGATTTGATTGGTCACAGCTGTGAGAGAAAACACTGGCAGCGCACCAGGAAGTGAACCACGGAGAATAAGATTCCACTCAATTCCCTGCTGCACGAGGCCTCCCCTGAAGTGCGATTACTTATTGTGCAATTCTATCAGATAATTTTTTGTTTAATTTAGATTTTATTTCATTTACACCTCCCGGTTCTATCGTGACCGAAGTGTGTGTGTGTGTGTGTGTGTGTGTGGGAAATCTGACCCATTTGTATTTGATTTTTGGTTTTATTTAATTATTTATTTGTGCATTTATATGCATGTGTATTTTATGTAAAAATATATATTTTAAAGTTGTTTACGTGTTATTATTTTTTTTATTATATACTATTCTACTACTTTATTTGACTTTTTTTTTTTTTCTCCAATCGTACTTTTTAAATCGAATTAGACTTTATGTTTCGCCGCTCACTTCTATCCTAACCGAAGCCTCGTTGATGTGTGCGTCTGTAGGACCTCTTCAGCAAGTCCGATCCGTTCTTGGAGATTTATCGTGTGAACGATGACAGCACAGAGCAGCTTGTACACAGAACAGAAGTGAGTGGCGTTGCTTCACTAAAGAGCGATTCGCTATTCTTCCTGTCGTTCCCGTGTTCAGTGTTTTTTTAAAAAAAATTTTTTTTATACTCGTCACAGGTGATCAAGAACAACCTGAACCCTGTGTGGCAGCCGTTCAAAGTCTCCCTCATTTCCCTGTGCAGCTGTGACGAGGACAGGAAGTTAAAGGTGCCTAAGTGAACGAGACGAAACAAGTGACGATTCGTAAAAAGTGAATGAAATGTGAAATAATCGCACTGGTTGTTGACCCCGCAGTGCCTGGTGTGGGATTATGACTCGAGAGGGAAGCACGACTTCATCGGCGAGTTCTACGCTACGTTCAAAGAGATGCAGCAAGCTTCTGGAGGAAACAAGGTCAGTGAGAGACGCTGCATTGATGTGCGTCATGAATGAACCGATTTTCTCCGAGTGAGGTTTGAGAAGCCAAACGAAGTGGCATATATACTGTATGTGTGTGTGTGTATATATATATATAATATATATATATATATATATATAAATACAAAAAAAGCTGTAAAGCAATGATGGCTTGAAAAATAATCAAATGAAACATTTCTACATAAAAAATACAATGTAGTGTAGTAAACAGTAATAAACTAAATAACAATAAATATTTACTGTGACAAAACATTGAATCTTGGAGAATCTGTTGCACTTGTATTTATTTTATTTGTTTTCAAAGCCCATCAGCCGTCATCGGTCTGTTATTTAACGCATCGCTTTCTCACATACAAACAGTTTTCTGTATAATTTTTAAAAAATGTATGTTGGGAAAAGTATTACATTTAAAAATAAAAATATTTTTTTTTTAATCTGACAAGAAACTGAGGAGAGATGTACCAGAGCTAGTTGTTTGCTCGTTTTCTAGATGCGATATAATCCTATGCAGTGTATTCTTGCGTCTTGTAAAAGCAGTCCATGCCGCACTAAACGACTAGGGAGTAAAAGACTTGGAGGCGTGCTGTTATTAGAAAATAATCAGCGATCGGCGGAGTGTCGAAGCCGAGTTACTTTTACCAGCTTGAAGTTGATTCTTTTTTCTTTAACAACACAACAGCGAGTGTTTGATTCCGCTTACTAAACGATCAATAATTATTATTATTATTATTTTTTTTATGAAAGAATTTTTATCCATTTGTATCCACTTGTGGAGTATCTGCAAAACAAGAAAAGCAGAAAATCAATAAACATCTCCCGACCAATCAGATTGGAGAATTCAACAGCGCTGCGGTATAAAAAAATATCAATGTGACATGGGTACAGATTTTTTTTTTTGGTACGTTTTTAAAACTTTTTTTAAATACACAATAAAGCAGTTCACGTAACGCTAGCTAGCTTGCTAATGAACTTGCATTTAATTACACTATGTGTAGGTATTTACGAGGATGACTCAAATGAAAGCCTTTCTCTTTTTTTTAAAAACAATTTTGCAATTTTTACTGTAAAAAAAAAAAGTGTCAAAAGTGATAGAAAGTGTATTTCTCTACATGATTCTCCATTTCGTTCAACACAGGTGCATCTAAAAAAAAATTTAATGTTGAGGAAAAGTGAATTTTCCCCCATAATTTAGTTTTAAAAAGTGGAACTTTTCATATATTCTAGATTCATGAAATATTTCAAGCCTTTTTTTTCGACCTGAGAAGAGCTCTAATCGGCTCATTAACTCAAAACACCCTCAAAGGTTTGCTGAGGCTTTAATCTCTCGGTCTGGTTCAGTACACAAGCACAGTCACGGGGAAGGTGGAAGTAAATGTTGCGTTTCATTTGGAAATCAAGGTTCCAGAGTCTGGAGGACGAGTGGAGAGGAACAGAATCCGAGTTGCTTGAAGTCCAGTGTGACGTTCCCACAGTCAGTGATGATTTGGGTTGCCAGGTCATCTGCTGGTGTTGTTCCACTGCGTTTTCTCGAGTCGAGAGTCGATGCAGCGTCTACCAGGAGATTTTAGAGCACTTCATGCTTTCATCTTCTGATAAGCTTCATGGAGATGCTGATTTCCTTTTCCAGCAGGACTCGGCACCTACCCACAGTGTTAAAACTTCTAGTAACCGGTTTATTGACCGTGGTATTACTGAGCTTGATCGTCCAGCCGACTCGCCTGACCCGAACCCCATAGAGAATCTACGAGAGACACCAGACCCGACGATACAGACGAGCCGAAGGCCGCTATCAAAGCAACCCGGACTTCCAGAACACCTCAGGAGCGCCACAGGCCGATCGCCTCCACGCCACGCCGCATCGATGCAGTAATTCATACAAAAGTATTAAAGCCCCGACCGAGTATCAGCGCATAAATTAACATCCTTTTCACAAGCTCGACATTTCTGTATTATAAATTCTTTATTCTAATATTGAGATACTGGATGTTTCATTTCCATGAGCCGTAACCCGTAATCATCAAGAATTAAACAAAAAAAGGCTCAAAATATTTCACTTCATGTGTAATGAATCCAAAATATACGAAAGTTCCACTTTGTGAATTAAATTACGAA
>NC_030425.2:27435000-27542500 GCF_001660625.3 Ictalurus punctatus
ATAATTGAATGGCTTTAAACCACAATACATTAAGCAAATAATTAAAACCATGCAACAGCATTAACATCAACTGCAAATGTGTCCTCTCAGAAACTCGTTGGCTGCAATTCCGTCCGTTTTTGGTGTCTTCGCCCCTCTTCCGCACGCATTCCACGTCGGAGCGGGACACATTTTTCTCCAACCAAATCATTAAAGCTGACAAATGATATGATGGCATATGATGGCGCTTGTCTCAGACGATTGGGCACTCACAGGTGCTGTAGAGTACCTCACTGACGGACCCTAATGTGCACCTATACTGCAAACAATTTAACATTTCTCTCACCTTAACATTTCTAAAAGACATTCCCAGTGCTGTGTTTATATTAGCCCAACGGTATGACTGTAGCTAGTCAGGGAGTGGCGGATATGTCAACTAGCCTAACTTCACTATCTCTCCAAAACCTGGCTGGTACATATATAGTTTTTCATCTTCGTTTATGTCCAAAGTCATAGTAGTCCTGTACGTTGTTTTTTCTTTTTCTTTTTTTTTTTTTTTTTAGAAATACTTCAGCCAGATCATGGCATATCATCTTATATGTCAACTTTTCCTGTTCGCTTTTGGCCTCTGATGGAGCGTTACGCCACGCGTGACGTCAGGCTTAACAAGCGGATTAACGTTGCAATTTCCTTTAAGGAAAACGTGATTTTAAGTGAATTATTTGCATTTAACCTAAAGAAAAACCAGATTCACACATTACAGGGCCGTATTCAAAGCGTCCACAGTGAGGAATAGGACTGTATTGAAGACCTCCATTGTCAAATCTAAGACAAGTCCAAGACCAGGACTAGCTGAGACGGAGTCTTAAGGGGGTCCAAAGTCAAAGTCAAGATCGAGCTCAAGTGAATGTTAAAACTATAATGAATTCTGAAATGACTCTGACGCTCTTAGTCAAGTTCCGGTTAAAACAGTTAGCACTTTCTGAGTACACGATACTCGGTACCAAAGTTGATACCACGGTTTGGTTATATAATATATATATATATATAGATATATATTTTTTTAAAATAAAATAAACTCCTGAAGGACATCCTCCTCTGGCTAATACTGTCAAAAAGAGAGAGAGAGAGGGATATAGAGAGATAGATATTTTAGTTATCAAACACTGTCTGACAATGACTAATAAAACAGTGCTAAGTGCTAATAACAAATGCTAAGGTGCACTCCTAAACACACACACACACACACACACACCTTATACTCTGAATGCAAGCATTAGTTTAAATTCACTGATATGGTGGCAGGCCAAAAAGATTTATTAAAAGCATGAAAATGTGAATAATTATTAGTGAGATTAGGCTACATGTTGCTGACAGGACACGGGCTGAATGGCGATGCATGGAGGCCCATTAGGAGGTAGTTTATTACACTGCAATGCATTAGCGTTATAAATAACTGTCTATCGCTAACATTACATGGAGTGTAACGTTAGCTGGTTTCACGGCTACAATGCCAGCTGTCTCAAACATAATATAGGACCCGTCTTTCAGGTGCTTCATACAGCGCCCCTGGGTCTGAGAGGGTTTAGAGCATTGCTCAAGGGCCCAACTGTGGCAGCTTGGCGGTGCTGGGGCTTGAACCCCCGACCTTCTGATCAGTAACCCAGAGCCTTAGGCACTACTGCCCAATTCTAAGAAAATGTCTCAAGCTCTACTGTGGATTTAACGACAAAAATGCCTGGAGTATGAGGCATTTCTCAGTTACAAATGATTCTGACCTTGGACTTAAGTGCAGTATTCTTGGACGATATCGGCTCTTGAGCGAGGTGCTGTATTTAGCGATTTTAGCCTTAAATTCTCACTATAGACGCTCAAAGTATGGTCCTAATTTAATGAACGTCAAAAAAAAACTTTAATAAGGTCAAAATAATTGTCTTGGTTGCCATAGAGTATTAAACTCGAGGGAGACTCTAGACTTAACATTCCTCACTGTCATAACTCAACACCTTTCTTATTAATAATAAGTGGATAATAAGCGGGGCGGTTGTGGTTCAGGTGGTAGAGCGGGTGGTCCACTAACCGTAGGGTTGGGGGTTCGATTCCCGGCCCACATGACTCCACATGCCGAAGTGTCCTTGGGCAAGGCACTGAACCCCAAGTTGCTCCCGATGGCAAGTTAGCGCCTTGCGTGGCAGCTCTGCTACCATTGGTGTGTGAGTGTGTGGGTGAATGAGACACAGTGTAAAGCGCTTTGGATAAAAGCGCTATTTAAGTGCGCCATTTACCATTTGGATAGGTCAAGGGGTAAACTATCATGCGTATTGTATCATGTTGTATATTTCAGTACGAAGCTCTTGATTTGATAGATCTGCGTATCAAACAATACATTTGACAGACTGCGTGATAAAGTCAGCTATTTGTCATAAAATATCGCTTACATTATGTGAAGTGTAATAAACATCTAATCTTAATCAAGCCCACACTCCTTCTGAAAAAGTTCCCGGCTGATTCAATCCACGTTCAAGATCCACCACATGGTTGCAGATGATGAGAGATGAGACTTCTCTTTGTATAGTGACGAGCGCAGGATTCAAAAACATGTTGGAGCTACAGAGAGCTGCGTGACTTCAGACACGCCCCCTTGAGACACCAGAACACACCAGCAGAGCTGTGTTTCCCCCTGTTCACCAAATTGGGACCGATTTGAAACATGGTTGCGGATGGAAAGTCTGAGAAACATGAAACAATCCGTCGCCTTTTCCCGTTGTTTTTCCTTTCTGTGTGTGCTGTCTGTTTGTCTGGGTTTTTTTTTTTTTTTTTTTTTAGATGTAGTCGGGGTGGAAATTATGCCGAGACCTGGCAACCCTGCGCACCAGTGAAAACTTAGAGAGCTAATGATGTTAAATGTCAGATTTTGTTATGTTTTAAGACTCAGTGGAAAACTAAGACACACAAAATGTATGGTAATGAATTTGAGTTGTGTTTATCATTCGTTGCGACGCTAGTTTTTAAAAAAAAATTTTTTTTAACCCATATAGTTTAATACTGATCACCATGTATCAGGAAACATAATTTAGATGTCAATTGTACCCATGAGTCGTACAATCCATTGCAGTAAAATAATTGCCAGCGTCCGCTCTGATATCTGACTGCTTTGCTGTTCATCTCACCAGGTCACTGTGCTCTGAGATTTACGCTGAGCTCTCTGTTTCACAGCTCCACAGAGTTTACTCCTTCCTGGACTACATAATGGGAGGATGCCAGATACACTTTACAGTAAGTACCGTGCCAAACGCAAATGCAGGCGTGTTCCTAAACAATGAAGAATCCATTCTCTGCTTGCTAATGCATGCACATTTCTGCACCCCGTGTCCTGTTCTGCATCGACTTTTCTCCTCATATTCAACTGCTCTACTGACTAAACACTCGCTATATCACATCGTCAGATCATCCTGGCTGGCTCGCTTGCACCTTCGGTTTTCCCCAGAGTGCGAAAGTGAGTCATTGTTGTTCGAAAATGTCCTGCTAGAGGCAACGGCATGAATGAATTAAAATCTCGACGGGTCCACGGAATCTCAATATCAACCACGCCTAGAGGATGACAGTTGGGAAAATTAACGAACGAATCTTAATGAGTACATATTAATGCAGATTTTCACGCAGGATGGAAGTTGGTAATATAATATAAAATCGTTTATGTTTTAGTGTGCCAAAACATTGCCGCCTCACGGCTCCACAGCTCCAGGGTTCCTGGTTCAATCCTTAGCTCAGGTCACTGTCCATGTAGAGTTTTCTATGTCCTCCGTATATCCGTGTGGGTTTCCTTGAGGTTCTCCGGTTTCCCCGCACCTCCCAAAAACTCGAAAATTGCCCCAGGATAGGGCTCGGAATCCACCGAGCCGCTTGAATGAATAATTCATATTCTTTTCTACTGCAGAGTTGTTGAATGCTTGATTCTGATTGGTTGGATTCGTTTCTATAACAGCAGCACTGACAGTAGTTCAGCTTTAAATCACAGGCTCATATTAATGCGCTACTAATACCTCATCGTTTCTGAGAATTGTTGGCAAGTTGCCGTGGTGTAAGAGGAATAACAGGTTGATTGATTGTACCAGCATGACGTGGAGGGTTTTATTCTTTACTTTATTTGGGTTGCATGGTATGTGACTAGTCGAGTGGTTAGCATTAACTTGGAAATGCTGTCTTTCCGTTTTACCATTTAAAGCAGATCTGAACTCGCTTTGAATTCTACACCCGTGTCGCATTTTCACATTCAGTGCTACTCATGTATAATTAGCAGCGGTCCTGCTTCTCACACGGCTTCACTGAAGGCACCGAAGCCGTGTCGCGGCTGACTAATTGGACTTTCCGAGACAGACTCTATTACATACGTAAGAGACAGTTTTCCTACAGCAACACTCGCAAATTAGAACTTATTTACTGAGCTTGAGCTCTAAAATAGGACCTGGCGACTAGTGACTTCCAGGATGTCTGTCTGGAACAGGATGTCTGATGATGCGTCTCTTCCTCCAGGTTGCCATCGATTTCACGGCATCAAACGGAGACCCCCGCAATAGCTGCTCCCTCCACTACATCAACCCGTACCAACCCAACGAGTACCTGAAGGCTTTGATAGCTGTGGGTGAGATCTGCCAGGATTATGACAGGTAATCCTGACTGGTGTGCAGGAAAGGGCTGATCCAAAGAAATGTGTGGAGAAATAGATTTTCTCACGTCAAAGCGTATCTTAATGTGAATTTACCGCGCCGTTCGTCCTCGTCTGAGCCTGAGCGGTTCAAACCGGATAAGAATTTTTCAGTGATGGGGTTGAAAGATGATGCAGAGGAGACCTGTACAATTTGGTTCGAAGACTAAGCGGCTAATTTACTCTCATTTAGTCAGGATTAGTAAAATAGTCGCAAGTAGATTCATTTATCAGTGTATGTAATTAGCACATGTAAAAAAAAAAAAGCACATGTTCTTCCTGTAAATAGAAAAGTGGAATTACAGGCTTGAGGAGAAAGCTGTTCCTCCGCATTGTCTTTCGTGTACGCAAGTACGCAAAGAATTTATTATAAAGTTCAGGCGATTCTTCTTGTTGTTATTTGTTATGCCATTACTACTCTAATTTTTTTATTTATTTTTTTTCTCATTGAAGTTGTGCGAGACATGACTTCATGGATATTTGTATTATTTTTATTTAAATGATAATTTCCTGTCTCCGGCATTAGTATCACAACGTCCAATACAGAAAATAAAATCGCTAATATGGTGATGCTTTCTGTGAGGAGATGTTTATTTGACATTTATGGAAGGAGTCTCTGGTGTCAGTGCTTTGAAACAGTCGGAGGTAAAGCGACATCTTCAGGACAGAGGAGTTTAACATGACAATCTGCGTGTGAATCTTCACTTGTAATGTCTTAAATGCTAACAGTCCTGAAGACACATACTATATATATATATATATATATATATATATATATATATATATATATAGTATATATATCAACATTTTTTTCAGGAAATATATTTCCACTGAGGTTATTCACATGAAATTTTCACCATACAGCAGTATTAACTGAAGAAATCTGGAAATATAAAGAATTCACAACATTAAAGTCCATAAATAAAGATATATGCGTAATAAAGTGGAATGACACGGGAAAAGAAGCGTTGAACACGCTGACTGAAATTTATTTAATACTTAGTGGAAAAGCCTTTGTTTGTAATGACCGCTTCAAGGCGTTTCCTGTATGAAGAAATTATATACAGTGTTCTCCACTAATATTGGCACCCTTGGTAAATATGAGCGAAGGACGCTGTGAAAAATTGTCTTTAATTGTTTAACCTTTTTGATCGTTTGTTTAGAAAATTCACAAAAATACTCTGATTTCATGGATATCAAACAATTGCAAAGACACGACACGGGTTTATCAAAAAAAAAAAAAAAAAATCTTGGTAAAATATAGGTGCGCGACAATTATTGGCACCGCTCTGATTCCGGTGGTAAATCTCTGTGTTTATAAAAGGACATTTTATATATATGGAATTTGAAATACGTTTCAGTTGTATAAGGTTGATTGTTACATAAAAATTGCATTGTTCTAACCTTCAAGACATATAAGTATATATAAGGCATAACTATAGTGTTCAGTTGTTGAATAGGCACTATTCAAAAAGTCGTGAATTTCCCATCCTTTATGCAACAATGGTTAGAATATCAGGGCAGTCCAGAACTCTTCTCATAACTCCTTGGCAGCGAACATAGGGCCTGTTCGTTGCTGACAAAACAAGATTAAGTGAAACAACCGATATGCCCATCAAGCTGGAGGAGAGGACTCGAGGGAAATATCCAGTTAACTCGACTAGAAGCTCTGTCGGTATTTTCGCGTGGCAGTTTGTTTCTCTGCTGCACTGCATGCTGTGCTGCTTCTCTCACTGTCAGAGCTGTTGGCTGATGAGCCCCGAGCGTCCTGACAGGTTGTAAAGGCGTCAACGGGCCGTCTGATCGGATGACAGGCCATGCACAAGCCTGTTTTTTTTCTCCTCTGGGCTCTGTCCTAACAACAGCCCATGTGGCACGTAACCTTGCCAGCCGCTGGAACTCGGGATGGTCCCCGTGCCAACCCAGCTTATTAGAGACTTCCAGCCTTGACAACACTCATTCCCACAGGAGACTGATCCGTATTAGTGCCGGATTCAGACCGAATGCATGGCTGTGTTAGTGTCTCAGTTAGGAAGGTTGGTTATTAGAGCTGAAACAGTGAGCTGTGTCGCCGATTATCGTTTCCTTCTGTGTCTCTTGATTCAGATGTTCATCAAAGTGCTGGTCTCACGACGACTATTTAGAGCCTGTCATTTACGTCAGTATGTACGCCAGGAAAGTTCCTCGTGTTCAGATTCATTCTGCGCATGCAGTTGATTTTCTGTCTGCGCCATTCAGATTATTAAAATCGAAAGCGTGCAGCTCGGATCTTAGGGGTTACCAGATTTTTCTTAAATAGAAGTGTCCAAGACAGGATTTTTGGAAGCGCAGGCAATTGATATTTCTTTGCCGTCGAACGCGATACAACGTGGCATAAAAGCAAGGGACCGTTTTAAAACGAAAAAATAAATAACAAAGTAATGATGATGATGATGTACAGTATGATTGACAAGGTGATAAACATTGAAGTCAAAATTGAATTGGAGTCTAGTGGGTTGTCAGTATATCGCTGCCTGGATAGTCCTAGCTGTAATTTTCACATAATCAATGCAAATTATGGTTTTATTTTAACGGTATGGCTCCCACTGTCATTATTGGACGGTTCAAACGATAGCGCTCGATCCAGCGCGTCCGGTTATTTCGCATTTTATTTTTTCCGATCGTGCTCCGACGGTGCATCGTGCTCATAAACGAATGAAGCCATGACTTAATGATGAATACGAATGAGCGTGGTAACTCCTCGCTATGTGCACTCGACTCGATTCTGAATACGAACCTAAATCGAACAGTTTCAGTTTAGTTTGGTTTGAGGTTTACTCAGACTTCTCGAAGCTGGAAATTTGGTGTTTTTCTCATTTGAGCTGATAAAACCAAACAAGGATTTAAATCACAACACAAAGCATTGTCTTAATGCCTTCTTTCTTTAAAATAGAAATCAGAGTTCAGAAGGTAGAAAATGAAGGTTGAAATGAAGCCCTCTGGCATTGGCCTCCTACGCTGTGTGTGTGTGTGTGTGTGTGTGTGTGTGTGTGGGCTTCTCGCTCGAAGCTGGTTCTGCCACACACACCAGGTGAGAACCTGCAGATAAATATGGTGCTGCTTGTGGGATGGAGGAATCGTTTGCCCCGGAGCTGCCCACATGCACAACACAAAACAAGTGAGAATGAGATGAGACAAGACTGTCCGGGAAAATCTCCATATTTATCAGCTTCTCATTAGCAGCCCTGTGGCTTTTTCTCTCTCACAGCTGGTTCTGTGAACTACAGACATCACACGACTTCCAGAGGAGGAAGTGCGATACGTCAGTGCCTTGATATCACACGTTTCCGCTGTGCCATCGGTCCCACTGCACAAATCAAAATAACACTTACTGGCAACGTTACAGCGAACGGACTCGATTTTCATCCGGTGATTCATTCTAATAAACACTTCTTCGTTAAGTGAAACGGCGTCTCCCAAAATCGTGTCAAAATCGCTGATGACCATGGAAAAATTGTGATTCGACAAATACGAACGGTAGGGGTGCCAATAATTTTAAAGCCAGCGCTGGGCAGCGGAAAACTGCACCGCTTGAGCAAAAACAAAATGTCGGACATATCGGAGAAGCTGAACACAGGTAGTAACATTTAAATAATAATATCTCTCAAAAATGTCAGAATTATTGACACCCCTGTTATTTGGCTACGGGAGAGGATTCTCCAAATTGTAGGAGTGGCAGACATTTTTAAATCGGATAAAAACTGCACAAAACAGAATGTCGGAGAAGTTGGAGAAACTACAGTGCTGCTTGAAAGTTTGTGAACCCTTTAGAATGTTCTATATATCTGCATAAATATGGCCTAAAACATCATCAGATCTATACACAAGTCCTAAAAGTAGATGAAGAGAACCTAATTAAACAAACGAGACAAAATATTATAGGCCTACTTGCTTATTTATTTATTGAGGAAAATGATCCAGTGTTACATATCTGTGAGCGGTAAAAGTAAGTGAACTTCTAGGATTAGCCGTTAATTTGAAGGTGATATTAGAGTCAGGTGTTTTCATTCAATGGGATGACGATCAGGTGCGAGTGAACGCTTTGTTTTATTTAAAGAAGAAGTCTGCATTCAGGGTGGGAAAGGTTACAAAACCATCTCTAATGAGTTTGGACTCCACCAGTCCAGAGTCTGATAGACTGTGTACAAATGGAGGAAATTCAAGACCCTTCACCGGGAGTGGAGACCAACAAAGATCACTTCAAGAGCAAGGCGTGTAATAGTCTGTGGGGGCAAAAAGGAACCCTGGGTAACTTCTAAGCAACTAAAAGCCTCTCTCACATTGGCTAATGTTTACGTTCATGAGTCCACCATCAGGAGAACACTGAACAACAATGGTGTACATAGCAGGGTCACAAGGAGAAAGCCACTGATCTCAAAAAGAACATTGCTCTCCTTCTGCAGTTTGCTAAAGATCACGTGGACGAGCCAGAAGGCTAATGGAAATGTTTTATGGACGGATGAGACCAAAATAGAACTCTTGGTTTAAACGAGCAGTGTTATGTTTGCAGAAAGGAAAACACTGCATTCCAGCATAAGAACCTCATCCCGTCTGTGAAACATGGTGGTGGTAGTGTCATGGTTTGGGCCTGTTTTGCTGCATCTGGACCAGGACGACTCGCCATCATTGATGGAACAATGAATTCTGAATTATACCATCGCATTCGAAAGGAAAATATCAGGACATCTGTCCATGAACTGAATCTCAAGAGAAAGTGGGTCATGCAGCAAGACGACGACCCTGAACGCACGAGTCGTTCTACCAAAGAACGGGTAAGAAGAATATAGGTAAAGTCAAAGTCCTGACCTCAATCCGATAGAAATGTTGTAGAAGGACCCGGAGGAACCCAAAAACATCCCAGAATTCCTCCAAGCCGACGTGCAGGACCGATCAACAGTTACCCCGAACGTTTAGTTACAATCATTGCTGCACGAGGGCGTCACACCAGATACTGAAAGCAAACGTTCACATACTTTTGCCACTAACAGATATGTAATACTGGATCATTTTCCTCCATGAATAAATGACCAAGTATAATATTTTTGTCTCATTTGTTTAATCGGGTTCTCGTTATCTACTTTATCTGATGATGTTTCAGGTCATATTTTCATGCCGAAATGTAGAAAATTTCCTCTTACAAATATAATTCTTATAAATGCGTCTTCTAGAAGTACTAATCCTTTCTCTCCAAAGCAGGTCAAAATTGACACCGCTACTGCCATCCTTGAAAACTCACGCTATCCAGCAATAATATTCAACCAATATTAATTGCGGGAGTGCCAAAAATTTTGAAATCATAAAAAGCGTGTACTACTCGAGGAAAGCAGAATGTTGGAGAAATTGGAGAAACTGGATTTCTCCAAGAACATGTCAAAAATATTGACGTCCCGTTGTCATCTGCGAAAAAAATGTCATTTTAAATCAGTAATCGTAAGTCGCAGGGGATTCCGCCCATAATTTCGAGACGGGCATTATGCAGAAATTGCACCTGAGTAAAACATGATGCTTATAAGCCATAGTGTTAAAATAAATACAACAATCCAGTAGTCCTCTTACATTTGATATCAATATATCACTCACTGTGTGTGTTTTATTTGATATATATTCATCTCTGCTCATTTGTAGGAGAGGTGCCAATACTTCTACATTTCACTGTGTAAAATGTAAAAATCAATAACATGGATTGCTTTTGCAATCTCCTCGGCAAATTAACATCGATTCCACGATTGCAGGAAAGTAAATTTAATTTTTAAAAAAACTGACAGGAATATGTGGAGTCATATAATATTACAGGAACATGTACAAATGATCTTTAAATGCAATATTTGTGGAAAAAATTGATACATTCCCTTCCCAGTTTAGAGTGCTGCCCTTTTTTCTTTTCTTTTTTTTTTAAACAATTTTCTAAAGCTAAAAATACTTGCATTTATCTATTAAATAATACATTATCCCATTTTATTTCCCAGTTCCTTTGCTGCATTTTGTCCTGAAATGAGTGACAGTGCTGAGCTTTTCAGGGTAGAATTAGCGAATACACCAACTAGCGTCCATGCTAAGGGTTAGCCTTATCCGCCAATATCAAAGTATCACTTAAAATAAACAAAAACGAGTGAGAGAACCTTTCTTCTCATGGTCTTCGGGAAATCGGGACGATGCAACTTCCTGTTGAATTTGCGACTGGTGGAATATTCCAAATATTTCACAGGGGTGAATGTGTTCAGGTAATCGAGTTGAGGGAAACTACATGGTACATTTCTCATCATCTATAATTGACGACTCGTGAAAAAGGCACGAGATGGATTCATGCGTTTCATGCCAAAATAATTCGATTTCTGAAGTATTGTAATCATTGTTTTTCCACGGAACGTGCCGTTATAGTGGGTGACTGGCAAAAACGCTGTTTTCTAAATGCTGTAGATTTGGCAGGATTTGGAGCGGGTGACGCCTACTTAAAAAAATAAATCAATCAAATAAATCATTTCAACATGCTAAAGCGCACACAGCATTTCCATTGTTTTCCATAAGGTGAACGGCAGCTAAAAGAAAAGTCTATAAACACACGGCTTCGTTAGCCAAACACAGGTGCGCCCATTCATCCATTACCGCACTCGTTCTCCGCGATTCTTTCTCACATCTCACATTCACAGCTCGGATTTGATCGCGCCCTTTCCCGCCACATTATGCATTTAATGAACGGTTTAAGGTATTTATCTGAAACGTGCGCGTAGGTTGTCTTTACCGTTGTTGAAAATGGCTTTTCCTGGGACCCCTAGTGGCAGAACAGAAAAGTGTTCGCCGTGTCATCCTGAGAAATTTGCATCCTGGTGACTCCAGAGTTATACCTGGAAAGAAGCCAATGGGAAACCAGCCAATTGTGGGCATCGGTGAGCTCATGTATTTGGAAGAGGGTCGATAGTGCGTTCCTTCGAGTGTTATTACACTGCCCTGTGATGCAGCATGAGCAGCGGTTTAAAAAGACGTCTTCGTCTGACTTCGCGTGCCTCGGAGGTAGCACGTGTTAGACTTCACTCTCCACAGTTGGTAGCTGTTGTATGGTAGTAGAGAGCTAACTAGTGGGTGGGAATTGGCACATGACCAATATACTGGAAATTTGATTTTTTTTTTTTTACGTGTAATACCACATTTACAATTACTGTAAAAAAACAAATGGCACCCCAATCGTTAAATCACCCGATTACAGAAACAAATATTGTAAATATTCTAATATTTGTTTATAAACAAATATTTCTTTCGGCCTCCGGTGGTCTAACATACAAAATAACATGGAGTAATTTCATTTATAATTATGAAAATGGCTAGAAGCTCATTTAATCTTATTCCATACAAGCAAGAACACTTAAGAGAGTTTTGTTATTAAAGAATAACGAGGAAGAACGTAAATATCATTAAAATATGATTATAGGCCGATTAAGATTTCGTTCATTCATTTCCTGTGTGATCTCACGTAATGGACGTTTTAATAGGTATACAGGGGTGTGTGGGAGTGTTGCTGTGTGAGTGTGTGTGTGTGTGTGTGTATGCACTTATACACATGTATATGTGTGTCTCTTTGTGTATATTTCATCCACCAGCAGCTAATAACGGTGCCAGAATTTCACCTGGCCTCCGGCACTGTGACTCACCTACTGAAATGACGGGGAAAATAATGAACTAATCTGGATACGCTTCTTCGCTCTGGATGCACTTTATTTCTGCATTTGTTCTGATCTCTTGTCAGAGCAAATGTGGTTTTGGCTGGCAGACTCATGACTAATTTCAGGCCACCTCTCTTCCCCGGCTTGCCGCAGGTCGTTCCTTTGGGCTTTCATTAAAAGCTGGATTAGCCCGTGTACAGCTGTGAGGCACATCTGGTCCGGTGGGGTGTCTAGGCGCCGTGACTTCCTGCTCGCCTCCCGTGGCTGATGTCTTTCCCTATGAGGTCCTATGGGGATGAAAAACATTGTGTTGTTGAGGAGAAACATGAAAAGAGCACATTTTCTATGAGTAAACTCTCAGCTGGGGGAGGAAAGTGTGAAAAGCTTTTCTGTTTCTCGTTTTAATTGATCGAGGCTTTTAAATCCTGACTGTGTTTCTCAGTGTGTCTCTCGACTCTGATCGGGTTTATTTATGTGCATTCGTTTCAATACGTGTGACAGAAAAAGGAAAATACGGAGTAGCGTGTTTAAAAAAAACCAAATGTCAGATGTCGACGCGGAAATGACGTGTTGCGTAATAATCGGACGTTTCTTGAATAAAATGGATGAAAGCCGTGTAATAGCTATCAGGGCTGTAGCTCTCTTGACCCGTTTTAACCCGAGCCGAAAAAGCAGCATGTGTTTAAGAGAGGCTGAAAAAGGCACATTTTGTTCCTCGTTTGGAAAGCAGTTGACTGCGTGGGAGGAAGTCGCAGTTGTCAGAGCAGCTCGTGTCTCTCCATCACGCTTTTGCTCATCAAACACAGTTGTGCCGTAAATCTCGACACATACGCAGCATGCCAACGTCGCTACCAAGAAAATCCTAGCATACAGGAAAGAAAACAGAATTCGAACCACGAAGGCTAAAACACTAGCCTAGATCAGTGGATGGATGCCTATTTTTTTTTTCCTTCAGTCAGTAAGAAAACAGCGAGGCAAACGCTCCTCTATGCTTTTTCACGAGGTGAAATGAAAGTAATCATTAGCAGCAACAGATGCATCCTTCACGTCACGCACCCTTTCCCCTTTAGTTATTTTATTAGCCAGGGGGATTCTCCTGACATTTGCTCTGACCACTGCGTTAGCGGGAAAAGCCAAAAGTGCAGTTTGAAGGTGGTATCGACAGCAAAATTCCTAAAACTGGAATGCTGTTTTTTCAGTCACAGGGAAGAAATGAGAATACGCTTTGTGACGTCACAGGGAAGGAACGGGAATGCTGTCTCCTCAGTCAGAGGGAAGGAACGGGAATGCTGTCTCCTCAGTCACAGGGAAGAAATGGGAATGCAGTCTCCTAAGTTACAGGGAAGAAATGGGAATGTTGTCTGCTCTGTCACAGGGAAGAAATGGGAATGCTGTCTCCTCAGTCAGAGAGAAGGAACGGGAATGCTGTCTCCTCAGTCACAGGGAAGAAACGGGAATGCTGTATCCTCTGTCACAGGGGAGGAACGGGAATGCTGTCTCCTCAGTCACAGGGAAGAAATGGGAATGCAGTCTCCTAAGTTACAGGAAAGGAATTGGAATGTTGTTTCCTCAGTCACAGGGAAGGAACATGAATACTGTTTTCTCAGTCACAGGGAAGAAACGGGAATGCTGTCTCCTCAGTCACAGGGAAGAAATGGGAATGCAGTCTCCTAAGTTACAGGGAAGGAATTGGAATGTTGTTTCCTCAGTCACAGGGAAGGAACATGAATACTGTTTACTCAGTCACAGGGAAGAAAAGGGAATGCTGACTCCTCAGTCAGAGAGAAGGAACGGGAATGCTGTCTCCTCAGTCACAGGGAAGAAACGGGAATGCTGTATCCTCTGTCACAGGGGAGGAACGGGAATGCTGTCTCCTCAGTCACAGGGAAGAAATGGGAATGCAGTCTCCTAAGTTACAGGAAAGGAATTGGAATGTTGTTTCCTCAGTCACAGGGAACGAACAGGAATGCTGTTTCCTCAGTCACAGGGAAGGAACGGGAATGCTGCTTCCTCAGTGTCAAGGAAGGAATAAGCATTCATAGGGAATGTTTGGATAGCTTTATCTTTATCTCAGGCTGCCATATCCTGTTGTTTTTTCTTGTTGTTACATCTCAATTACTAACCCCCCTCCTCCTTCAATTAACCACGCTAATTACTCTTGCTAACATCCTTAACAGCTAGGATGCTGTTATGAATACTTCAGGTGAGATTGCGTTAAGCTGCCAGAGGGGAGGCAGGTTTCACTATTCTGCTAATGAAAAAAAGGCTAAATAGCTAAAAGAGCTTTGTGCCTTAAGGCAAGCTCACTATTTAACGTGATGAGAATCAGCCAAAGTGCTCATTAATTCCATGTGGTTTCTCAGAGAGCCATGATTCTCGGCACAATATACCATGATGCAAGCATGGGAAATTTCAGGGAACCCATGAGAACCCAGGAAAATTCACTGTACTCTCCATAATCCTATTGTTTTTATTAGGGTTATTAGGGGTCCAAGCACTAGAGGAATTCAGACTATAGTGTGTGGAAAATAATCAGAAATGCAATTATTTAATACGTCTAATTGAAGGCTATGGCAGCTCATAGAATCATTTGCATACTTTTCATGAAATGTGATACAGTACAGTCTAAAATGTTTTCAGCGATGTTTAAGTGCACCTTTGTAGAAAATTCCCATAAGAAAATCTAATACGAATCTGATTGTTGGTTGATCCTGATACGACATGAAAAAATTCATTTAATTGGAACACCTCATGAAATAAACTGTGGAGGACTGGTGTGTTCCCATCTTATAGCCAGTGTTCCCCGGATAGAGTTCAGATCAGAATGGAGAAAGAACACTCTGTCCACAGTCGAGCATGGTGGGGGCTCGGTGATGCTCTGCGGCTGCTTTGCGTCCTCCGGCACTGGAAACCTGCAGCGTGTGGAAGGCGAGATGGGTTCACTGAAGTATCAGGAAACCGTAGGAGAAAACTTCACCCCGTCTGTGAGGAAGCTGAAGCTCGTGCATCATCGGACCTTCCGACAGGACGATGATCCTAAGCGTACCTCAAATTCCACCAAGGCTTGGTTGCAGAAGAAGTTCTGGAAGATTCTACAGGGCCGTCACAGTCACCTGACTTGAACCCCATAGCAACTCTCTGGTGGGATTTGAAGAAGGCAGTCGCAGCACGCAAACCCAAGAATATTACTGACCTGGAGGACATTCCTCATGAGGAATGGGGTAAGATTCCTCAGGAACGCTGCCAGAAGCTCTGCATCTCGTTTGCAGCGGGCCATAAGAGCGAAAGGAGCTCTACTAAGTACTAAAGATGCCCGCCATGCAGGGGTCGAATCATTTTGACTGCAACTGTACTTGAATAGTCCCCCCCCCCCCCAAAGGCTTGAAATTCACTATAACTTTTCAAAACTTCCAGTACTATCTGTGTGCTCTGTCCCAGAATACCGAGAACATCTGAGTCTTCATTAGTCGGTGCAGAAAGGGTGTCTGCTTCTGCACAAGTCCTGCTGTCAATCATCTGATAGCTGTGGCGGGGATGTGTGTGAATTACAGAAGAGCCAGATGCAGCTTAGCTTAGTCCTGTAAGAGACACAAGCTTTTATATTAAAAGATGGAATATTATTTTATTCCCAGTGCAATCTTGTTGAATAATATGGACAAAGCCCAAATGTAACCCGTTCAAGCTTCCAGTATGTGTGTGTGTGTGTGTGTGTGTTGCGTTATAATTTGTGCTCCAAGTTCATTTGGGATTTTAAATGAACTTGGAGCACAGATTATAACTCAACACTCGCCATATCTACATGTTTAATATGATAGAGACTGTAACTGGGCGCATCTTGACGAGACCCACACACTCCCCGGACACAAGAGTGCAGCTTGAACATTCAGGTTCAGGTGTGTTCTGTGCCCCTGGTGTGCTGAACGTCACAGTGCTCGATCCTCTGCCCCCCCCTCCGTGCTCTGTTCTGAGCTGAGTGCAGAATCCTGCTGCGTGATTAGCCATGTTCCCCTGTGGTGTCTTTTGCTCTTTTCCGTCTCGCCCTCCGGCGCTGCTTTCATCCCACCACCGTCCCCATAACATATGACACGTGCACACTGAGCGCAGCGGCGGGCCGCAGCGTCGCCGTCGCCGAAGTCACAGCGGAGATGTGCGGGACTGCAGAAATGGAGCGATTGGAATAGATGGTTGTGTGATTAACTGTAGCCATTTTCATCTGGATGTGAAATCAGTGTAGCGGAAAAGTACTAGTAGATTATGACGAGCAGCAGGCTAAAACTGGAGGAGATGGCACAGAAGACTGTGCCTCGAAGCTTGCCCTGAAGTTTCACAGACCTTCTGGGTGCCTCTTAGGGGTTTGTCACACTTGCTCTTTATTTTCGTTGCCCGGGTCTTTTTGCATTAACATTCTGGAGTGTGAAAAGGTCTGAAAATGGCTCGGAGTTTCAATTGAAATCAAATCAGAGGGCCACAAAATCACGTGTGAATGTGTGAAAGCGATCCAGTCCTGGGATTAATGAATAATGTGATTGTCTTGTTACTTCCTGTAACCCGGTTTCACAATGCCATGAAAAGGCAGGTTAAACAGGTGGGGAAAAAAAAAAACACGGAATGCCGTCTGGATAAATCTACGGCGTTAAATACTCTAAAATAGCATTATTTCTATACAGCCTATAAGCAGCTGTGAGCGAAAGCGTGTAAAGAAGCACTACTTAATTAAATACGTCAGGTTAAGACGAGTTAAATGAACATTAATTAGAACAGTAAAGACGTGTACATCTTATTTTCCATTTTGCTGTGTTACTGTTACCACACCAAAGTTGATAATTTTCCTCCAATAACATTTCCTGAAGTGTTTTATTCCTCTTATACTACAGTCATTCATTCATGAACGACAAAAGCTTAACCTTTATCCATTTATTGTTACGTTTAACGTCGCGGAATGTCCGTAAAGCAAGTTAGTTCCTGTTATCACTTCGACTATAGCAGCTATAAGCAGCCGTTCCCTTTTCTTTTTCCCTCTCTCTGGAAGTTAGTAAGACCAAAAAATGTTACCGGGAAACCACAAAGCGCATACTCGTCCATCCTGAGGACTTTACTGACCGTTACGAAGCGCTGACACTGGAGACTCCTTCCATAAATGTTAAATAAACATCTCTTCACAGAACGCTTCAGACATTTTTCTTTGTTCATTTGCAACACGCTTTTAAGTCTTCCTTATTATTCGTCTCGGATGATGTGGAGATTCCGCCATACAATTCGCCGTGTAGGAGCCGTTACTATAGAAACGATCTTGTATCAGAACAAGCATATTCACGTAGAGCTGTGATTTGCCGTTATAGAAAACGAATCGACACCCTCCGACTAATCAGAGTCCAGAATTCAAAAGGGGTGCGCTGTAAAAATATCTCGTTCACCCGCAGTTCCGTGTGAAACGATGTCGGCCCTGCCGAACATGCTCGGAATCGATCGTCGGGTTTTCAGTGTGAAAGCTTCATTAATATCTGTGATTAAGTGAAACACGCGTTTATGCACTTGAGAGAAAATCTATAACGTCAGCGAGGCCAGGCTTCCACAGCCTCGGGTTGGAAAAGGGCGAAAATGTATTTCAGTCTGAAAAGATCAGAAAAAAAAAAATGAACGCTTTATGACTCTTCTCTTATCACAGTGACAAAAGGTTCTCAGCTCTGGGCTTCGGCGCACGAATTCCACCCAATTACGAGGTAAGAGTGCGTTTCCGCTCATTGAGATTCATCCGTCGTCTTTTGATATTACTCTCTTTGCTCACGGTTCACAGTCACTTCCTCTGACCTTGGCAAGCTGCTCGGCTGTTGGTGTTCGATTCGTGGGTCTGTGGCCACATACGTCACCTCTCTGTTTACCAGCTGGCTTTATGTACATGAACTGATTATCCTACATCATCCTGATACACTTATACTGCTCCTCACTATCAAAACAACAACAAGAAATATATGAATAAATAAATAAATATAATGTATGTGTGTATATATATATATATATATATATACAGTGCATCCGGAACGTATTCACAGCGCTTCACTTTTCCCATATAATGCCACAGCCTTATTCCAAAATGGATTAAATTAATTATTTTCCTCAAAATTCTACAAACGATACCCCATAATGACAACGTGAAAGAAGTTTGTTTGAAATCTTTGCAAATGTATTAAAAATAAAAAACAAAATAAGCACATGTGCATAAGTATCCACAGCCTTTTGCTGTGACACTCAAAATTGAGCTCGGGTGCATCCTGTTTCCTCTGATCATCCTCGAGATGTTTCTACAACTTGATTGGAGTCCACCTGTGGTCAATTCTGTTGATTGGACATGATTTGGAAAGGCACACAGCTGTCTGTATAAGGTCCCACAGTTAACAATGCATGTCCTAGCATTTGTCTCATTTTATGTGGCAACCTAGTCATAATAAAAATAGGGGGGTTAACTAAGGGAATAACAATGAATTAAAAATAATTTTGGTTATATCTTGTGCATACTAGGGGTGTAAGGCAATGCAAGTATCTGTTTGTATTTCACAAAAATACACTATAAGCAAACTGGTAGTCTAAATTACGACGCTGTACAGGACGTTACTAAGGATGACCCACAAGCTTCATATCTAACTTCACATATATATATATATAATTGAACTCAGTTGACACTTAATATAAAAAAAACAAACTAAGGCGAAATTATTCATAGATATTCACGGATACCGTAATGACATGATTAGCGCTTGAGTGAAAATATAATCTATGTCATTATTATGCTTCGGTTTTTGAGGTTGCTGCGTCCTATATACGATATATATGACTATATGGACTCATACGTATCTCTGTACATAAGTAATAAAAATCTATTGACCTCATGCTTTGGACCCTTAATTTAATACGTCCTATTGAGCTTCTCTCTCAGATTCTCTGTTGTTTTTCCCTGTAATAGAAAAGCCATAAGGAATGGGGTGTAATTTTATAGTAGCATGCGGCATCGTTTCTTGCAACGGTTGCAGATTTTTTTTCAAAGCATGCAGACGAGCTAAAAAAGGAGCGTGTGATTTATTGCCTGCAGTTTTTTTATTTTTTTATTATTTTTTTTTTGAAAAGGCGTATTTCTGTTCACTATTGCAATGACCTTAAACTACGTCGTGTAAATTGAGATTCTAGTTGCGTTCCTGCAGGAGTCACTGCAAGAACCTGTGCTCCGGCTGAACCGTGCGGATTTAACCGTGTTTTCTCTGTCTGTACTTCAGGTGTCCCATGACTTTGCCATCAATTTCAATCCAGATGACGATGAATGTGAAGGTAAGACAAAAACAAGGCCCTCATGAGTGAGATGTTGGGAAGGTGACTTTTATTTTAGGAATGGTTCATGTTTAGGATGGACGGATTAAGGCTCCGGTTATTATGGGACAGCTTTTTCGAGGGACGGATGTTTAGGAAATGAGGTTTTGAATCTTCAAAGAGCTGAACTGACCTCCTTTCACCAGCTTTTGGTGAAGCCTCTTTTCACGGTTAGAACATTGTAGGAAAGCGGAAAGGAGCTATCTTTTCTCCTTTCGGCTTTTTTTTTTTTTTTTCCTTCGGGGGGGTTAATGCTAAAATCTGCTGATTTAGCCATGTGGCTCAAGTCTGTGACACTTTTTAGTAAGTGACAGGTTTTAGCTGTTCATCTCTTTCTTGTGTCTAATCAGAGATTCAGGGGGTGGTAGAAGCTTACCAGAACTGCCTGCCCAAGATCCAGCTCTATGGACCAACTAATGTGGCTCCTATAATCAGCAGAATAGGCAAGCAAGCAGGGAAGGAGCCCATTAAAGACGCATCCGTGAGTTCCTGCATCTTTTTTTTTTTTCCCCCACTCCCGCAGTTTCTCAACACTACTTGGTAAATGTTTCACATTGAACTTAGAACATCTTAGAAAACTTAGAACATCTGCAAGGATTTATCCTGGGAAAATCGGGAGTAAGGCAGTAACACATCCTGGATGGAATGCTGGTAAAGCTCAGGGCGTCATGCAGACACCCATTCGGACCTAGGGACTATTTCGCATCACCGATCCTCCTACTGGCATACGTTTGGGAGACTGGAGAAGCTGGTGGAATCCCACCCAGAACCTCTACATAAACAGTACCGTGAGTTCATGACTGAACCAGGGATGAGACTACCCATTGCACCACCATGCAGCCCAACAATGATACAAATAAGTTTCAAAAACATCTAAAGATTATGGGTAGAAAGGAAATGCAGAGAAAAATAATGGTATAAAGAATACCATAAATCACTGGTCACCAACCCTCATCCTACAGGTTTCATCTCCAAGCAAAATCTAACCTGTTTAAGTTGATCAAGAACTTCTTAAGGCCATGTCAGGTGGGCACGATTATGGTTGGAGCTAAAGTCTTCAGGAAGGTAGATCTCCAGGAACAGGGTCGGTGACCCCTGCCGTAAAATATTATCTGAAGAGTTCCGTCTTTAGACAGGGTAGATTTGCCCACTGTGTAAAATACAAACGACGCAGAGCGTAAATCTCAACATGGCGGCTGTATTACCCAAGTCCCGCCCTCATTCAAAAGAGCCAATCACCTTGTCGGTTAGGACATTAGTACAAACCGTCCGACCTATCACCTATCTGACCAATTTTACACTGACAACATGTTTCATGCACAGATATACTGTACAGAGGTTGCTATATTTTGGTAATTATAGACAAAAAAAAATGCGCATTTACAGGAGGCGGGGCAACCTGAAAAGTTTCTTGTGTCATTTATGCTACACGTTATTATTTACACAAGATTTTAACACATCAACGTGTTGATCCAGTTCTTGGTTGTTGTTTTTTTTTGAAGCCTAGACAGGTAAGACTGCCAAAGAGTGTTGCCAAGATGGCCACTGAGTGGACGGACTTTACTAGAAGGACATTGCTTTAGGTCTTTGTAGAAGGATTTAAAAAAAAAAAACCCAGTGATACCAGTCTGGTGTAAGAGTTTGATGTGATGTCAGTGGAAGGGAGAACTTCGGGACGAAAAGAAGAAAGAAGACCAAGCAAGTGGAGCGGTGTTTGGAAGTGACGAGCGCTCATGTGAGAATTTCATTCTTCTGGTGTTGTGGTGTATCGTGAGAAGTCGAACTCAAGAATGACACCGACGTCCGACGCTGTGTGTGTTGGATGGTCAGTATTGGTGTCAGTTGGTGTTAGCGATTAAATCGGTTCTGTTTTGTTGAGGTTGTTTCTCCATGATGTACCTTTATCCAGGAAGAGATGGAGGAAAGGAAGGCTAATATCTTCGAAGGGACTCGGACGGTGGTGTTAAAGAAAAGGAAGGTTGAGCAGCGCTACCACTAATGACACGCAACTAGGCCGACGACACACGACAAGAAATAAATGCAACCTCTCCATGCTCTGTCGTAGGATCAAACCTTTAGCTATGAAGAAAACCAATTCCCAATGCCTAAGTCATCAAAAGAGGAAATGAGCCGCAGATCCGAGCTCCGATGATTCACAGTACACACTGTTTACATGTCAAAGAAGATGAGAGCAGAGGGCATCAAATTTCAGGTTTAGCTCATGAACTGGTTTTTATTCATGAAATATGACAAAAAATCAATTTAGGATTTAATTAAATCCTGAAATCGTACATGCTGTAAGGTTAAACATTCGCCCTCAGGCTTCTCCCAAGATTACACCGTACATGACACTCATTTGAGCTGTTTTCCAACCATTCTGCCCTTGTGACGATCTTCATTTATTATTTAAATACCAGGATCACCCACACCGATCAGGTTTCAGTATATGAGCTCTAATTGTAAAGGAAAAAAAAAATAAAATCAGGGTTCAATACTGTCTAGACCTCATGGGAACTCTATCCATCACCTCTAGTTTTAGTGCATTGACCGTCTCGCTGACCGTCTATGCTGTGCTCTCTACTAGAAATACCACATCTTGCTGATCCTCACGGACGGCGTCGTGACCGACATGGCGGACACGCGGGAGGCCATCGTGCGCGCCTCCTACCAGCCTCTGTCCATCATCATAGTGGGTGTGGGGAACGCCGATTTTACCGACATGCAGATCCTGGACGGCGACGACGGTGTCCTGCGCTCTCCGAAAGGAGAACCCGTCCTGAGGGACATTGTCCAATTTGTGCCCTTCAGAGACTTTAAAACGGTGCGTGTCTAATCTCAGATCTTTGATCCCCAGCCGTGTGTTCGATATAGAGACGAATCGAAGCCCTTTTATATATATTTTTTTGACATACATCCTCTTCAAGCGTGTCCTCTGATGCGCTCCTGAAAGAGCACTGCACTCACTTTAAATCAGGCAGGCAGACTGAGCGGGCCATGCAGACTGAGAGAAGAAGCTAATGGAGCTGCACAGCTTTCCCCCGTAGAAGACATTTCCTCCGCTTTTGTGTGTGCAGTCAGACAAAATCAATTAGGCGTCGAGCAGTGACACTTAAATGCTTAAATTATTCCTAACCTCGCTCTAAGCGTAAACTAAACGTAAATTTGTTCTCCTATTTTTCGCAGTGTTTTTTGTGGATATATTTGCCTTGTGTTTTTATTACATTTGCAGTAATAATATTAGGCCTTATACTCTTTTTCTAAAGTAATAATAATAATAATAATACGAAAAATACCAATTTTTCTATGAACGATTACACAGATGTTCTGGTCCATTTACGTTAATGAAAAGCAAAGTGTGACAAAAAGATAACACACACCCGGTTACCTTATACGTCACTCTGTAGCTACTGAATATAGCCTGTATATCTATTGCGCTTCACAATGTTATATACCATTCGACACTCTCTGGCTTCTCGGTAACTTGACGAACAGCATTTACAGATTGAGCAACGTGGAAGGTGGATTTGATCATCAAAATCTGTGTTTGTTTTTCAGGCGTCTCCCGCTGCACTGGCGAAGTGCGTCTTGGCCGAGGTGCCCAAGCAGGTCGTCGAGTACTTCAGTCATAAGGCCATTCCTCCCATGCACCCTGTTTTAGACTCGACGCCTAGCCCCATCGCCAACACCCCAGATTAACACGTCTACCCGAGTCCCGACCTCCGGTCAGTCCCTTCACACCTCCGAGTACAAGATCTGAGAAAACCACCTCCACAAACACTCCATTGGCATTTCCGTTTCCTTGTTTATACATAACATGTTTACACAGAAAGAGGATTAGTTCTTCTTGGATCGTGTCCTGTGTTTGGATTCATGCCCACATCTTCATTATCTGTGCTGGAATCTTCGCCACCACAGTTCCAGACCTCTGACACCCCGATGCCAGCTCTCACACACCCCCCCCCCCAGCCCCACCCCCACCCCGCCAGCTCTCTGCAACTTCTCCGCCAAGGCCATCTCTTAACTCTTAATTCTTAATAATGTTTTTTTGTTTGTCTGTTTGTTTGTTTTTTAAAATCCTGTGCCTTGCAGGAAATTTTCAGTGTCTTCTCTGCCTGCCTGCCCACTGTGCTTATCTTCTTGGCTCCTGATTTATTTATTTTTTTCCTTGAGGCTTCTCGCCGGATTATGTGCTGGGAGAATGGACGATCGTGCTCATTACTTGAGATTTATAAAGGTATAACCGCTGACGGCTGGTCACGATATCTGTAACTCAGCATTACTGTTGAAAATGAAAGCATTATGGTTGAGCTTTATAGTACGGGATCTCGTCATAAGCATCAATCTACACAGGAACACGGGGAAAACAAAAGCTACGCGTGCCATTAGCCTGGTCTGTTTTTCAAACCACACAAAAATGATGTCGTTTGTACTTTTATTGGACAATCCACCTTGTTTGTGTTTATTGCACCCACAGCTGTATTCCATATGCACTCTTTCAGTCACTGCTAATGACGTGTTATGGATGTGCCAGTAGAGCGGGCTTAACAAATGATATAAAGCGCCAATCCACATGAAATCTAGGGGATGTGTCAATATGTGGAATCACAGTCTGGGCTAGAAAGAAATCAGCCCCAGACACAAGGACCAATGCTTGCACAGTTGTGCTTGGTTCTACGAAAATAATCCCAAAAAAAAGCAAATCAGGATGCAGAAGCCAAAAATCTAAAAAGTCATATGCATTTTTCCTTAACCAAAAGAAAAGGGCTTAGCCCAACTACCACATTTATATCAGCCGACCTTGAAGGTATCTTTATATATCTTATATATATATATATATATATATATATATATATATATATATATTAGGAGAGGATCTATTATGTATGGAGCCCCGTTTCTGCCATGGAGAAAAAAAATGTATTTGCGACTTCATGTCTCGCAATTCGGACGTTTTTCCCCACAAAAGAGTTCATATCGCACGAATTTGGACTGTTTCTCGCAGTTATGAATGCACAGCTCACGATTCTTACCCGTAATTGTGCGCGATGACGTCAAAATTGTGAGGCGTAAACTCAACGTCGTGAGGAAAAAGTTGGAATTGCGACCTATAAAGTGAGAATTGTGCGAAATATAGTCGCCATGACCTTTTTAATGATCCTGTTTTTTTCTCCCCTCTGCGGCGGAAACGGGCTTCCACACGGTCCGGTGTTGAAGGAATCGGAATATTATTATCGTGGTCAAGGGATCCTGTTACGTGTTTCGTCCGTCATTTCGTGAGCTTTTTTGCTCCCGTGATAATCTTGTCATTTTGCGAGTGCGAACCGCGCTGTGAAGTTAAAGACGTGAAAAGGGAGGACTCTAAGAAAAAGTTGTTTTTTTAATCTCCTTTATAATATGATATGGATTAGTTGCAACTTTTAAGAACTCTGCAGATTTTCAAATCAAATTTTGTTTCAATTTAATTTCTTACACTGTTAGAACCTCAACGGGTTCTTTGGAAGATGAAGAGTTTGTGTCTCGACTGAAGCCTGAACCTATGTACAGTCGGATATCGATGGACTAAACGTTGACTCTTTAGGGTCACGAACACCACTGCCAGGTCTTTTTTTAAAACCTAATTCATCATATTAAGCCTACATAGACATACGCAGAATTGAAAGAATGCAACGATCGTACCGTCAATCCAACGGTCCGTCTTTTGAACGCCGATGTGGATACGCACTGAACTAATCTACTGAATATTTCATCCGTATGATCCGTGTGTGTACGCAATATCGCTATGATATAAAAGGCCGTAGAAGGTTTATAATCGTTTACGTTCACAATGAGCAAATTCAGCATTCAGTACTCATATTGTTGTACAGTATGCACTACGGGTCAAAAAGTTTAGACGCACTCATTCTTTATTTTTCTTGACTTTTTGCACATTTTAGAATAATAATAACGTCATCAAAACTCTGGAGTAACAAAATGGGACTATGGGAATTATGTTGTGATAAAAAAAAAAAAAAAAAAAAGAAGAAGAAAAAAATCCAAATTAAATTGCAATCATTTTAAGAATTTACGGAAACGTATTCTCAGCGTTTTCTCTCCCGATCTCTTGAGGAATTTCCCTGAGATGATTTTGAAACAGTATTAAAGGCGTTCCCACCGACGCCGGGCTCTTATCGACGGCTTTTCGGAATATTTCGCTCCGAGTCGTCCGTTTAAAAAAAAAAAAAAAAAAAAAAAAAAAAAAAAAAGGTAAATAAAATGTCCGTTTTCTAATGAAAGACGTGAAGACGTCGGCGCGATTACGTTTCTGTCTACGACACCGATGTCAGACATTCAGCCACACACCTTCAGATCAAAAGGTTTTCAAGATCGTGAGGAACGTTTCGGTCGGGTGTCCACAAACTTTTGACCTGTAGTGTATGTTGCAGATGGAGAAAAAGCGTTTATCAGCTGAAACTGTGTGAATGGAAACACTTCTTCGTGAATAAGCAGACTGAATAAGCAGGAACGGTCTATTAATAGAATCGGGGCAGTGTGCTGTACATTATTCGGTCAGGACTCTAAAGGTCAATCTGAGCTGATTGTTTCAGTTAATTGGTGAATAAACTCTATGCATGTTAATAAGTGACCTCAGAGCGGTGGTGGTGGTTAAAAAGGGAGAAATTATTCATCTTTAACAATTCATATTAATGATATGCGGCTTCAAGGACCACACAAGGAACGTCAATAGGTAGGAAGGCGTGTAGATTACACGAAGGGCGACCGATGCGTGAATTACGTCAAGAATTAAACATGACGTGACGTCGTAGGAAGATAATCAGTGATGAAATCGATGCTCCTCCTAGTATAGTAAACGTTTTTGTTCCTCTTATACCACAGAGACCAATTTGGCAGTTTTGTACAGTGTTAATTAAAGAATCAGACATCGTATTTTTTACCCGCTTAGAGTTACGTTTAATGTCGTGGAACATCCGAGAACCAAGTCAGTTCCTGTCGTCATTCCCTCACTTTCTCTTGTTAGTTAATAAGACGAAAATAAAATGCAGCTTGTTACTGAGAAACCACAAAAACGCGACGTCCGTAGACTTTCCCGTGGCTGAAAAATTACCGACTGTTACAAAGTACTGACACTGGAGACTCCTTCCATAAATGTTTAAAAGTCTCCTTAGAGAAAACTTCACCATGTCCACTATTATACCTTTTTTTTTTTCGTTGTTAAATAACAAGACATTTTTAAAAATATGTTTATTATTAGACTTAGATTATGTAGGACGTCCACCGTGCAAGTCCCAGTGAATGAGCTGTTACCATGGAAACAATAATATATCAGACACATTAGAGTTAAGTCCGCATCGGCAGGATTCGACACAGAGACGTCTGACACGCGTCGTTATTCAGACTTCAGACGGAAGAAGAGACTTAAGCTCTATTCAGAGAGTTATGTGAAAGCTGAGGATATCGTCATACCATCATCGCGACATCATCTTAGTCTATTTTTAAGTTTTTGTTTTAAATGGTCTCATGCTTGTACACATTTTTTGTGTGTGTTTTTTTCTTTTCAATCTTACCTTGTGTTTAAAATGGTGTCTAGACACCATTTTAAAAATCCCCGTCCAACTCAAGAAATATCTGGCAACCTTCTGGGTGGTACTAAGTGCAGGTAGTTTCAATAATCCGAATGAACAGCCCAGAAAAATCGACTCGAGCGGCTGCGTAGACTGACTCTGAATACGCGCAACTTTCCGTGCAGGAGTATTCACGTGACTTTTGGACTTTTGCACCAAATTTGAATACGGCTTATAGAAAATTAATTTTGAGAAAATAAGCATTTCGGTATAAAGTAATATAGCTGAAAAACCACTGTAATGCCTTTCAATTTTTCAGTATATTAAGAATTATATAATAGCGATGGATTGGCACCCTGTCCGGGGTGTACCCCGCCTCGTGCCCGATGCTCCCTGGGATAGGCTCCAGGTTTCCCCGTGACCCTGAAAAGAATTAAGCGGTATAGAAGATGGATGGATGGATGGGTAATAGCTAGGGGTGTAACAACTAGACGATTTGGATTAATGTATTGATTTACAAGGCGAAGAATGAAATGCATCGAGGAAACAATCACTAATTGAATATCGAACCAATAATTGATTATAAATCGGTTCATTATCAAGAAAGGACAGCCAACCTGTGTGGAAAAAGTCATTCGCATGTGATGCGTAAATATGCTAGCAAAGTGATTTGCCCGTAACTCCGACTGATTTAAAATAGTCCTTCTCTACATCATCCTCGTTCCCAATTTAACGGCAGACCTATACCCCAGATTTTGAACACGTTCCGGTCACTTATTGATCAGAGGCTACTATTTGTATCGAATCGTAGCAGATTCAGGTATCATCAAGCGACAAATTGTTGCCTATGATTCGAAATGGTATCGTATAATAGTATAGAAGATTCAACGGTATCGTAAAATATCCAACTCTTGCCTTAAGATTCGGAATCGTATCGTATCGATTCTCACGCCTGACGTTTACACTCCCGATAATAACCGAGCTGCTTTCACCAGTAGACATTGGTGGCCGTTATAATGAGTCTTTTATCGGTCAGGTATACATTACAGAACAGTGAAATTCTTTTCTTCACATACCCCGGTGTGTTAGGAAGTTGGGGTCAGAGCGCAGGGTCAGACATGATACAGCGCCCCCTGGAGCAGAGAGGGTTAAGGGGATTGTTCAAGGGCCCAACAGTGGCAGCTTGGCAACGCTGGGGCTCGAACCACCGACCTTCCGGTCAGTCACCCAGACCCTGGCAGTGCTGGCCCGCACTGTTTTTTTTTTAACCATCCAATACAGTAACACCTGTCTCTAGAATGGACTCGTGGATGCGTTTCCATTATAAAAGAATCGTACATCTCGGATTGCGTGAAGAATTTGGTCTAGACTTGTGACGTAATTGTGACGCACTTCACAACTTAGTTAAACATCTCAGTAAAAACCATCCAGGGTGTTATTCAGATGAAAATCCAGAGTCTTTATGAAAGCTAGAAAATGCTCTCGCTTTATATTTCCCAGTGCAATTTAGAGGAAAAAAACCTCAATGAAACTATGGTTTTATTTGAAGGTAATTTATCCGTCCAAGCCCATACGGGACTTCATGAATTCAGTAACAGTCAACCATTTGTTCGTCCTATGTGTACTGTTGATCTGAAACGTGAATGAATGGAGTCTGGGATAGGTTTTTTATTTTTCCCAAACAAAATCAACCAAATAATGTGTTTAAGCCCAAAGCGGTGCTTTCATGACTGATCACATCTCATCTCATCTCATCTCAGCGCTCCATATTGTTGTCAGGACTTAATATTTGTTCAAGAATTTCCTTCTAAAAATGACTCAAATACATGTTTGATATTGATTTCTTTACTTGGATATGTATATAGTCATACAGAGTCATACAGATTTCTAAAACATACTCATGCTACATGACTATCATCTTACGCTGGCGCTCCAGATGGCAGAACCGTAGACCAACAAAGCTTTACAGAACGTTCTTTTGTTTTTTTTGTTTGTTTTTTGCTTTTGTACATACACATAAACATCTGTCGAGTGCCGCATCGCCCGGAGTTGCTTTAATTTGCGTGTATCGGTGTGTATGATCGATTGCACACCACTGAGTAGAGCATGCCACTTTACTTTTATCTCATGAACTCACGGGGTTCAGTGCAGCTCCGTGCTTAACGCAGTACGTATGCAACCGGACGGATGTAAATAACGGCGGGGCGGACTGTACGGAAACGCTTAATTACTCATTACCGAAGCAACACGTTTAGAGATATCGCTAGGTGGAGTTGTACAGTACGTCGCATTTGATTATACTAACAGCGGTTTGCTTATTTATTTGTTTGTTGATGAATTTATTTATTCGTTTGTTCTTTTATTCACAGCGTATTTATTTCTTTGGATTTCTGAAACTTATCGATTCATGGATGAATTCATTCATTTATTTGGTGAGATTATGTATACGTTATTACAGGGTTGTGTTGCATGGGCACCGGATCCTTTCTGTGGCGATGGCGCTGATCCTCCATGAATAATTTTGTACACACACACACACACACACACACACACAAACAATCCCCACCCCCAGCAGGGATACGCTCGGTTCTCTGCTTCCTCCTTTCCCCAAGCGGCATCAGCACGCAGAGCCCCGAGAGTCGCCGACATCCGCACAGAACCGTGGCGTATGAAATCAAAAGTCCATTAGAACGAGCTCTTCTCGGCCCACACGATAAACGTCGAAAAATCAGAATGCGCTGCTGAAATGAAATCAGGCTTTAATTGTATTTCGGTGTATAACTAACGGCCGTGCCCCTCCTCCTTATTGGATTAAGGAAATCATTTTACTGCTTAAACACATTTTCTAAGAAATCTCCTGTCTTTCTGCAGGTCTTGAGTTTTCTTCACTGGAAATCTTGGTTTTGAGAGCACTGTAAATCACTGCATGCGTTACTCGGTGTGGAATGTGTCGTTTGTTTCTTTGGAGTATTACGTGGTGTGAGGCGACTTTGTCTTTGCCTCCTGCAATGCTACTCTTGTACCGTGTGCTTCTAATCCTGCATCAAGGCCAATAAACCTGTCGATGAACTAAACTGTTCTATGATGTCATTTGTGTGTGTGTGTGTGTGTGTGTGAGCGAGAAAAAGACGGGGAGAGACTGCAGCGAGGCAACAGGAAGTTTAATACGACTTAAAAAAAATGCCATTTGTTTAATATATATACAATATAGTTAGCTATATATATCTTTATAATCTGTATATTAGTTACTTACATATTACTCGTTACTTACATACAATGATCCGGTAAGCCAATCATGAGGCAGCGATGCAATGCAGATAATCATGCAGATACAGGTTCACATCCAACATCAGTACGAGGAAGATATGTGATCTCGGCGAGTGTTTCGACGTCATTATTAGTGATTAGTTTTAATTCCTGTCTTCGACGGACAAGTTTCGGTGATCCTGTGCACACCGTAGCCTCAGATTCCTGTTCACCGCTGCGAGGGAGTGGAACACGACTCCCAATGTGGTCTCCGGCCGTTGTAGCCCATCCGCCTCAAGGTTTAACATGTTGTGGGTTCTGAGATGCTTTTCTGCTCGGCACAGAGTGCTTATTTGAGTTACTCTTTTATCAACAAGATGTTTCCAGCAGCTTCTGAAACACTCAGAAGGTAACGAGTTAAAGGCAAATTCTTTAATGCACTAATCAGTGGTTAAAAACTATCTCTACTAGCTACGTACACTCACCAGAGGCATCAGCGGGGGCATCAATTTTCGCACATGAAACTGTAAGTGGGAACTGATTGCAGTTGGGTACTAATGTTGTGAACGGGGAACTTTGAACCACCGGAGCCAGAGCAGCCAATCGTTCGGCTTTGTCTCTTTACAGCGTCATATCTAATTTGTTAAGACTGTCGAAAATGTCAGTTTCTGTGTTGTCGCTTGTTGCCGTCACTGTTGTCAAGGCTCGGTGTCGTACAGTTGTGCTTGAAACTCTTTAGAATGTTCTAGATTTCTGAAATATGACCTAGACCGTCAGTCCTGAAAGTAGGTAAAGAGAACCCGATTGAACAAATGAGACACAAGGCTTACACTCGGTCATTTATTTATTGAGGGAAAGGATCCAATATTGCAAATCTGTGAGTGGCAAAAGTATGTGAACTTCATTGAGATCAATGGGATCAGTCCTGTGAGGACCTCAGAAGAAGAGTTGCTGATGCTCATCAGGCTGGAAAAGGTTACAAAAGCAGCGCTGAAAGAGTTTGGACTCGATCCAGAGTCGGACATATTGTGTACAAATGGAGGAAATTTAAGGCCATTGTTACACTGAACAACAAAGCCACTGGAAAGCCACTGCTCTCCAAAAAGAACATTGCTGCCCATCTGCAGTTTGATAAAGATCACGTGGACAAGCCAGAAGGCTGTTGGAAATGTTTTGTAGATAGATAAGACCAAAATATTTCTTTGGGGATTAAACGAGAACTGTCATGTTTTTAGAAATGAAAGCACTAGATTCCTGCGTAAGAACCTCATCCCGTCTGTGAAACATGGTGGTGGTAGTGTCATGGTTTGGGCCTGTTTTGCTGCATCTGGACCAGGACGACTCGCCATCATTGATGGAACAATGAATTCTGTATAGAAAGTATACCAGCGAATTCGAAAGGAAAATATCAGGACATCCGTCCATGAACTGAATCTCGAGAGAAAGTGGGTCATGCAGCAAGACGACGACCCTGAACGCACGAGTCGTTCTACCAGAGAACGGTTAATGTTTTGGAACGGCCAAGTCAAAGTCCTGACCTCAGTCCGATAGAAATGTTGTGGAAGGACCCGAAGCAAGCAGTTCATGTGAGGAAACCCACCAACATCCCAGATTTGAAGCTGTTCTGTACTGAGGAACGGGTTGAAATTCCTCCAAGCCGGCGTGCAGGACCGATCAACGGTTACTGAAAACATTTAGTTACAGTTATTGCTGCACAAGGGCGTCACACCAGATACTGAAAGCAAAGGTTCATACACTTTTAGGACTTGTGTGAAAATCTGGTGATGTTTTAGGTCATATTTATAGAGAAATGTGGAGGAAGGGTTCCCAAATTCTCAAGCACCCCTGTTATTCATGAATGAATGATTGGCTCTCTCTTTGTCGCTTGCTAGTGCGAACCACCTTTTGTCGGTAAATACTGTACGAGTGCGTTTTTCCTGTTCATTTTCTAATTTTCACATCACGCATTCGACATTTGCAAAGTGCTTTCATGTGCTGTTCAGAGGAGCCAAGCTGAGCGAAACACAAGATCGACGTGACCCTGGGAGATACGAGAGATCCGCTTCTGCAGGATAGTGCTTCACATTCTGTGCACTTGCAGTTGCCATGGAGAAAGCAGAAAGCACTCGGATGGGAGCCGTAGAGAGAGAGAAAAACTCTGTTATTCTGAATGGCTGTTAAAACTCAAGGAAATGAAGGCCGACGGTGTGCGTCTGAATCAGTCAGAGAAGATCTGCTGCAAACGTTCTTCGCTCGCTGGGACTGACTCATCAGGGCCTCTGGCTGCGGTCGTGACACCGGTGATGCTGATGATGTCATTGATTTGTTGAGAAAAACAAAGTCTTCTGGAAATAAATCTTTAATTGTAACTGACGGAAGGATGAACCCGTTCTGCTTTACGCTCAAATAATTACATCAGTCTGTGCAATGACGTCCACCTTGGTAAGGTCGAAAGAGCCTTGTGGAACAGAAAACAAACAAATTAGGCTGAAATCCACACGGAACGACTTTGATGATTCAAATCTCAGTTGACTTTTTTTGGTTGAAAGTTTTTTCATCAACATGTTGGTCTATTTTTCACTTTGGTTTACGCTTTGGTTAACATTACCCACAATGCTGTTCATCTACCTGTTGAAGGTGGTGCAGTTGCTTCATCTCTACCTAAGAGAGTGATGCAGCGGTATTTTGAGACTGTCCAGCTCCGTCACCTCTTCATGGAAGCCCGTTTCCGCCATGGAGTAAAAAAATTAAATAAAAAGGTAATTGTGACTTTATATCTCACAATTCTGAGCTTTTTTTTTCTATGAATTTCGAGTTTATATCTCACAATTCTGAGGGGTTTTTTTCTATGAATTTCGAGTTTATATCTCACAATTCTGAGTTTATTTTTTTCTCTGAATTTCGAGTTTATATCTCACAATTCTGAGTTTATTTTTTTCTCTGAATTTCGAGTTTATATCTCACAATTCTGAGTTTATTTTTCTATGAATTTCGAGTTTATATCTCACAATTCTGAGGTTTTTTTCTATGCATTTTGAGTTTATATTTCAAAATTCTGAGGTTTATTTTCTATGAATTTCGAGTTTATATCTCACAATTCTGAGTTTATTTTTTTCTCTGAATTTCGAGTTTATATCTCACAATTCTGAGTTTATTTTTCTATGAATTTCGAGTTTATATCTCACAATTCTGAGGTTTTTTTCTATGCATTTTGAGTTTATATTTCAAAATTCTGAGGTTTATTTTCTATGAATTTCGAGTTTATATCTCACAATTCTGAGTTTATTTTTTTCTATGAATTTCGAGTTTATATTTCAAAATTCTGAGTTTTTTTTTCTATGAATTTCGAGTTTATATCTCACAATTCTGAGGTTTTCTTCTATGCATTTTGAGTTTATATCTCACAATTCTGAGGTTTATTTTCTATGAATTTCGAGTTTACATCTCACAATTCTGAGTTTATTTTTCTATGAATTTCGAGTTTACATCTCACAATTCTGAGTTAATTTTTTTCGATGAATTTCGAGTTTACATCGTGAGTTAACATCTCACAATTGTTAGAAAAATTTCAGAATGGTTCATATCTCACAATTCTGACTTTATTTCTCTCAATTACGGGTGTACATTTTGCAATTCTGACAATTTTTTTCTCACAATTGCACGTACACCTGACACAATTTGGACTTTATTTCTCAGAATTACAAGTTTACATCTCACAATTCTGACTTTCTTTCTACTTTAAATTTGACAATTTAGACATCCACCTGACGCAGTACCTGAAACCTGACTAACTTCAGGTTATGAACATGCGCTAGCATCTGGTTTTCCTTGTCTTGACTAGCTGAAGAGTGTTATATAAGAGTCTTATATACCTGTTTATAGAGAACGATTGATGAATGTAGAAAAATGTCCGAATTGTGACATGTAAACTCATAATTGCGAAAAAAAATAAAGTCAAAACTGTGAGATATGAACTCGCAGCTGTGAGTAAAAATGTCAGAATTGTGAGCCGTAAAGTCGTCATTGCTAGAAATATAGTCGAAATTCTAATTGTAATGCCAATCGTGCTTGTTATCTTGTAGATTATGAGATGACAAACGCGAGACCTATGCAGTGCTGCAACTAAGGGTGTGCAAATTTTTGCGTTAAACTGCACATCATTCTACTCATATTGTATTAACTTTGCACTGCGATTCTTTCTTTTTTGTTATGAAATTTTTAACGGTGATTTGTATCATCCAGCGCGACGTCTCTTCGGATAAATACGTGTGTCTGCCGAAAAAGCAGTTGTAATTAGAATACTGTAATTGTCTACTGTCTGTATTTTAATTTGAAGGCTGTCTTCGAATTGTGCTGTGTTTCATAAAGTTATATTCCCTCGCGCTACACTTTGTACAAGTGTACAATAAACTGCCGTTATTACTTCCTCTGTTATTGCATCAACTGCCACAAAATCGCAACTGCTCCTAGCTGACTATCAAATTATTTTTCAATTGATTTAGCGGCGCCAGAGTCTTGCTGCTTAAGCTCCTCTAGCTAAACTAACCGTGTCTCATTGTGCTGCTCAGGAAGTCTGCCATGTGCAAACACACTCAAGGGATACTGCGTGCCAAGCAGCTGATTTACAGCCACAATTAAAGACGGCTCAGACTGTCCAAACACTCACTGGCAACGACAGTCAACAGCGGATTCGAGCCCAGAGACCAGGTAGAGTTTAGCGAGACACTTAGTTCAGCCACTTGTCCTGTGCATCAGAGCGACTTTAATGCGTTAAGCTGTATTTTTCCCTGCAGACCTCAGGGCTGATGATTGTGGTGAGATTCGGTCCCTTAATGAGGAAATGAATGATTTGTGTCAGTGAAGTAGGGGGTGTGGTAATTAGATGTCTTGTCCTCCCAGAGTGTGAGGGAGGTCCAACCCTGATTCAATTTTCAGCTCCTTATCTGGGTTTGGTTCTTCTACAGAGCCTCTGAGGTGGAATGGAGGTTTAACGGGGGCAAGAATTAATATACGGTGAGGCCATGAGGTATTCTTTTGAGGCCTCAAACTGATTTAAGTATCTCATAGCCAAGAATGACACTTCTTTGACACTATTAAGCAACAATCAGGATTATACAACTAATTTGACCGGACAAGCAGCGTTCCAAGAGGAACCAATAATCACCTTCCGAGTTTATTTTTCTTTAGTAATTATATGTTTTTTCCTCAATTTTTGAGCAGTAAATGAGAACTAATGCTACCTTTGGAATAAACCTCATAATTGTTTCGACCTCTGAATAGGCAAAAACGAAAGAAAACGCCCCCTCGACATGGAAGGTCTTCTCTGAAAGCCTGGAATCTGTCCTCAACCCCTCAAAAGTCACCTCAACATGGATGCTCACACCATCAAAAGTAAATAATATATCACTTTAAATTGGTTTAGAGTAGTATTTACTTTACATCAATCAAACATAGGCACATTAGTTTGGTAAATCTATAACCCTGACCATACAGTTACATTAAATGGCCAAAACGTGTGTGGACACCTGACCATTACATCCCTACAGTATGTGGTTCTTCCCCAAAGTTTGAAGCACACAATTGTATAGAATGTCCTTGTATGCTGTAGCTTTATAATATCACTGGAACTAAGGGGCTTAAACCTGTTCCAGCATGACAGCTCCATGAAGACATGGCTTGCAAAGGTTGGCATAGAAGAACTTGAGTGTTCTGCACAGAGCTCTGATCTCAACCCCACTGAGCACCTTTGGGATGGATTGGAACACCATCTTCTTGCCAGACATCAGACCCAAGACTCTTGTGTTCTCGTGACTGAATGAACAAATCCCCACAGCCACGAAATCCACAAAATCTACCGGAAAGCCTTCCCAGAAGAGTGGAGCTTATTATCACATCAAAGGCTGAACAAGTCCATGTTAATGCTCATGGTTTTGGAATGGGACGTTCGATTGTCAGATGTCCACATTCTGTACGTATGCCATCATAAACTCATGATCATTAATGTTATCTGGCTCACTTGTTGCTAACAAAGCACACGCTTTCATGGACACGTCCATGATTTTTCCCATTTTGTAGCTCAAAAATGAGTTCATTCAAATGCAGTATAATTTTAGGTAATGACAATGAGGCTTTATTGGTCACAACACAGTGAAATTCTTTTCTTCGCATACCCCAGCATGCCAGGAAGCTGGGGTCAGCCATGATACAGCACCCCTGGAGCAGAGAGGGTTAGGTGCCTTGCTCAAGGGCCCAACAGCGGCAGCTTGGCTTGAACCCCCAAGCTTCCGATCAGTAACCCAGAGCCATAACCGCTAAGCCACCACTGCCCCCTAGCCACCACTGTAGGAACTACAGTTGTGAGCAGGGAACTGAAGAAACGTCGAACCACATGCTTCTTCTGGATTGGCCTGAGGAATCATTGGAATCAATCATTTGCATTTGTCTTTTTAATTTGCATGTAATTCATAACATCTCAATTTAAATGATTGCACCATTGCTATACACGTCGTCACGGACTGGTTGGAGATGGATGCAGATGTGCAGATGTAGTTGATTTACAGCGAACACTAAACACAAAGACTATGAAACATTAATGAGAACTAGTGAGGCAACGACGACAAAACACAAAGGCTAGGCAATGAGTGCTGTACAAGACTAATGCTCGTTAAACCAAACCGTGAATCAGGTGCAACCAGTCATGTGACATGAGTGTCACGATCAGGTGAGGTGCAGTGGCTGATGGGAATCGTAGTCCTGCAACCATGACACACGTACACAGAAAATGAATGATCACTTGTTGTTTTGGAGCTTGCTAGTATGAAAGTAGGATTATTACTATGTGGCCACCAATTAAATGAATATGTCACAGGAACGTTAAACTCGCACTGAGAATTTGTTTTAGGTGATATTGGGTAATTAAAGAGTAATATTATCGACTCTTTGCTTAGGTTTCTGTGGCCACGACGGTCTAATAAATAAACTGGCTATGAAATAGAGAATATGAAGTGATGAATGAGTTTCAATTATTTTTGAAAACATTTAGTTCAACTGGATTTCGTGAATGTTAAACTAATCTAATGGCACAGATCTTTCCAGCGTTAAGTTTCTTGTTTGATTTGTTACATCCTACAAGAAACTCCTCCATTAATCTTCGATCGGAAGTGAGAAACATTTCCTCTAATTACGAATTTGTGGGACCGAGATAGCAAAATGCCACTCAATGATTAAAGGTCGGGGGATGGTCGGTGCGATATCTCTGTACGCAACAGTGCAATTTTCCACTGCAGGGGAAAAATAAGTGTCTACTTCATTCCCTCCACAATTATCTTCTTCATAATGTCAGACAGAGTGCTGAGGACATTTTTTTTGTCCTGACAGATTGGAGAAATGGCAGTAATTAAGAGTTTGTGTGTTTTGCAGCAGCTAAAAATGTGAAGCCAGCAGCTAAAAATCCTGAATGGGAAGTTTTAAGTTTTTGTTGTACACACCAATACGGCTGAATATTCTACACAAGTCTAATGGCTCGTTTTAGAATGTCTGTTAGGGGTAAATGACTAATAGAAGCCATAATGGTAGGTAATGCTTATGAGCATCATGGTATGACATGGTATGGTGATGACTAAATCTTTAAAGCTGCAATATGTTAAAAAATAACTTCTGAAAAACTGAGTGCATTTCTCCGTGTCCTCTCTAACTACCTGCTTATTGTTCTTTTTTCAGAACTAGATAGAAAAAAGTCATAAATAATAATAATAATAATAATAATAATTTTTTTTTGCTAAAACGCAAATTATTGAGTCAGTGTTAAAATGGTCGAAAACATGTTTTTGTGCTGCTCTGAGTCTCCCTGAAGTACCTGCAATATTAATGCAGTCTAAGCTGTCAGGCCAGATTTGTCACGGATTTTTTGGACTTAAGCGTCCCACGTCATCACAGATACATCATACGTCATGTCACGTTAGGCACAAAAGGAAGTCCGGCTAATATCATCAGTGTTTTGAAGCCAGAGAAACCCACAGAGGAGAAACCCAAATATCAACCAATATATTTCTGCGGGTACCGACATTGGTCAAGCAAAAACAAACAAACAAACAAATTAATTAATTAAATAAACGCCGAAAAGCTAAGCAAAATGGGAACATAAAGCAGAACCGGAATTTTAACGAATATAAAGAGAATTATAAGGCAATTTAAAGAGAGTGTTTAAAGGGCATGTGATATTTGACATACCTGCAGAAAAAAACTATCAACCACAAACACTATGAGAAAGCTACACCACAACGACTGTGATTGTAGCATTCATACTGTCACTGGCACTGAACTACATTACTCATCAGCCCCAGCATGTCACATGACCATGTCACATGTTCCACTGATCACTCTCACCTGTTCTGTGTTACCCCTAATAAGCACCCCTATTTAAGTTCTGGTTTCGGTGTGTTTTATCGTCAAGCTTTTGTTGTCATTTTCATGTGTAGCTGAGTGGACCGTCGTCTTGCTCATAGTCTGCGGGTATCTCCTGTTCGGGTTTATGTTTATTGCTCTAACAATTTTGGTTATTTTTTTACTTTCTTTAATAAACATCTGCACTTGCATCCGCATCCATTTCCACGAGTGGCCTATATCAGTCCGTACAGGGTTTTGTGGAGTTTTTTGTGATGGTTGCAGCCAAAAATGCTTGATATTGCTGCTATTTATTTTTTTTCTTCAAAATTTGCGATACAGTTTGCTGAGTTGGTTTTTTTTGCTTCTTTGTGTAATTTTGGGTTCATTTTGATTTTGCATTTAAATCCTGTAGGGAGTGACATATGTATGACAAAACAAAATGACAGATGGGATGAAAGATTGTCATCTTAAAAAGGTGGTTTCCATTTTTTTTTTTTTTTTTTTTTTTTTACCTGAAAGTATACCAAGGTTTTAAAGTGCAACACATACTTTTTATCTATTCATAGCTGTATTTATTGTTGTTGAATGTTAGGAGGTAGTTAGTTCCTGTTCTCATTAACACTCTGGTCTGCACTTATATAGTGTTTTTTTTTTTTTTAACCTTAGCGGTTTTACAACGCCGCACACCAGTGGTAGCAGAGCTGCCATGCAAGGCGCTAGCTTGCCATCGGGAGCAACTTGGGGTTCAGTGTCTTGCCCGAGGACACTTCGGTATGTGGAGTCACGTGGGCCGAACCGCCAACCCTACGATTCGTGGACAACCCGCTCTACCACCTGAGCCACAGCCGCCCAATGAGCATCTATAAACACCAGGTTGTTCCCTCATGAGCCTCTCTTTTTTCTCTCTCTCTCGCATCAATTTTATAAGAAGAAAACCGGAGCGTGTCAGGTTACTAAGAAACCACAAACTCCTCTATCATGAAGATGTCGTAAAACTTAAAGTTACAGTTTTACCTCTGACTGCTACAAAGCTACACCACTGTCATAGCATAGCATAACATTAGGCTAATTCTTTCATTTACACGCCACTGTCATAACATAGCATAACATTAGGCTAATTCTTTCATTTACACGCCACTGTCATAGCATAGCATAACGTTCTAACGCTAATTCTTTCATTTACACGCCACTGTCATAGCATAGCATAACGTTCTAACGCTAATTCTTTCATTTACACGCCACTGTCATAGCATAGCATAACATTAGGCTAATTCTTTCATTTACACGCCACTGTCATAGCATAGCATAACATTAGGCTAATTCTTTCATTTACACGCCACTGTCATAGCATAGCATAACATTCTAACGCTAATTCTTTCATTTATACGCCACTGCCATAGCATAGCATAACGTTCTAACGCTAATTCTTTCATTTACACGCCACTGTCATAGCATAGCATAACGTTCTAACGCTAATTCTTTCATTTTTTATGACACTTCTGTAATACTGAAGACATCCAGCCAGTAGATAATTCTATCCTCAATATTGTAAATACTTAAATACTCCATACATGTATATCGATTTGCCTCATTTACAATAACATAATTCTACCAGAGAGGTCTTCAAATCCCCAAAAGTTACATACTGCTGCTTTAACAAAAGTTACAATAAAGTAAAATTCCAGGTGTTTTTTTTTTTGTTGTTGTTGTTTTTGTTTTTGTTTTGTTTGGTTGTTTTTTTTTTTTTTTTCCATTCTCCACCACCAGCATTTGTAAATCATTTTCAGTTCAGTATCCGTACTATGCTGCTGGCGGCGCTTTGAGCTTTGAGCTTTGATGAACAAGCCGATGATGCTGTCGATCTGTTCACCTGTTTGGACGGCAGTTTCATCAGAGCCTTCTGTGATGTTTGATGTTTGTCCTCTCCGTCGTTAGCATTTCCCATGCGAATCCTCAAAGCACTGGGACACAGGCTCATCACTGACTCTGGCCTTAACCCTTCAGACATTTCTGCTCTGAACCTTTATTATTTTCAATTCTTCAAAGTTCACCATGTTTACTGTTCCGAGATTGATATACTAAAAGTAGCATGTAATTAAATTTATCTATCAGACCATACGAGGCACTGCTGGAGCTCCAGAACTGCAGAATGTTTATCTGATAGTCAGTGGAAGAAAAAAGAAAAAGAAAAAAAGAAAAGACATCAATCAGACTTAACTGAGTCATCATCATTTTGCTTGAAGTGGAAATGATTTTACAAGCGATTTGGAGGTGAGCTGAAAAGGGTTTTCCTACTTGTTTAGGAAATATTCCTGACACTGCTGTTTTGCAGGAAGTGCACAGCCTCGCCGGCTGCTCGTGTCACACGTCCATCACTGCGCTCTGCAACATAAAACCACTTCAGCTCTGCATTTCACTCGCATGGCATCTGAGGTCAATTTAGAGAAAGTTTAGATGTCGACGAAATGTCAGAGTGAAACAGCTCAAACTCTGAAGCAAGCACACGCCTTAGTCCAGATACACGTAAACGTCTCAAAACACAGAACAGTTCAGGCACATTACAATTTATTACGATCTCGAACGCACCAGAAACCAACTACGGTTATTCATTATTAACCAAGTCGATTTAAAACCAGCACTGAAATGTTCATCATCATTTAAATTCGAATCCTTATTCATGCAGTTGTATGTAAAAGTTTGCGCGCCCCTGGAAATTGAATTTACAGTGTGTTACGTTTTACAGCTTTTCCTTTATTTATCACAGACAAGCGATAACATGGCCAGATAGTTTACGTTGAAACTCTTTTTTTTTTTTTTTCCTGTTTGAAGTTTGATTTGTTAACGTGCATATTTTCTTCTCGCTCCTTTTATTCTGACTGCTATCATTTTAAATATTACTCATGAATTCCTTACTATCCTCTGAAGAGACATGGCGGTGGCAGATTGTAATGAACTTAATCCCGCAGTTCTACGTAATTCTGGCACGGCCGTGATTCGGCTGTGACTGACACTTCAGACACAGTATGGCCGAATGTTTTATTTGACTTTTGCTCGGTGAATGAAAATAGATCTTGAAGAAGCCACACTCGCTGATAGCTGTCCGCTAGCTGGCTCGCTAGCCAGCTCACAATGATTCGTGTAATCCCGTTAAACGTGCTTCCAGTAAAACTGGCAACCATTCGACCTTTTGTTTGTAAGTCAAAAGTTATATTCCTGAATAACATATTGTTTGCCATGTCCACTAACATTACTGTAGTAAAGGTTTTTCGAACGATCCCTAGAATTCATGGAGCAATAAAACATTCATATAAGTGGGGAAGAAAAGAGATTTATTTTTCTGTTTAGGCCTAAGGGATTATCACTGCTAGATCTAATGCAATTTTGTTTAGAGCAACCCCCCCCCCCCCCCCCCCCCTTAACACCCCCCACCCCCCATCCCGGCTCCCTTATTATTTTTTTTCAGACCCCTACTGTGTAATTAACATTCAGATTTCACTTTCATTTCATGCCTGGAAGTTTGCCAGTGAGCTTAATCTGGAATTATTCCAAGTTTATGACTAATACAGTAATTTGTCTGTTCTGACCTTTACAAATTTACCTCACTTTCGCGTGCAAACATTTGCATACTCTGTAGAACAAAACAAACACTAATGTACTGTATGTCCGCATTCGCCACGTGACGCATCGGACTTCGAGCTTTCTTCCGAGCGTCCCTAAAAAGCTACGTTCATCGGAGGTCATTACTCCGATCTTAACTTGCGTAGGATGGAGTAATCGTGCTGAACTGGTATCTACAGCCTTGCGACACTATTAGACCTGTGCGAAGTTAATTCCACGTGGGCCGGGAGTCAGTTCGTCAGGATTACTGCTGCGCTACAGTCTCGCCCGGATCGGCGTTAATATATGTGTTAATATTTCAAGGCTACAAAACAGAAACTATTATGCTGTGGCCCAGAATTGTGTAAATTGACCCCATGTGGCCTGCAGTGAATTATTTGTTGGGGTCTTTGGAGGAGAAACTCAAAGCAGATTAAAGACGAAGAACAAATTGAAAGAACAGATAGCAGGACTGCAAGTTTAGTGGTATTCCGAGGAATCCAGCAGATGTCCTTCAGATCGCAATATTTAATGACCCCCTAAAGCTGCCACTCGGATCCTCCTTAATGTCAAGCACGACTTGTGCGGCTGGTGACGCAATTCTGAGCACTGAAAAGCTTTGAACGCAACACGGGAGGAATGTCAAATAGTGTGTAAAAATTCACATCCGCCCTCAGAACAGGTCTCTTTAGGTCTCGCTCGCTTAGAGAGAGAGAGAGAGAGAGAGAGAGAGAGAGAGAGAGAGAGGATGTGGGGGAGGAGGAGGAGGACACTGGGTAAATAAGAGACATCACCATTCACCATCACGTCTCCTGAAGCTCCTGAAGCTCCTGTTACTCAGTCAACAAAACACAGAAGAGTCGGCGGATTTGAAGGATATGTGGCTCCATGGTGTGCAAAAGACTTTTTTTTGTTGTTCTCATGAATATATTACAGTACAGTTGATTCCTAAATATCATCTCTAGAAATATTTGGCTGTCTCTGATGAGATTGGCATAAATGATTACATATAATAAAAGTTATATATATATATAAAAGTTCGTAAGGTCGGCGGTTCGATCCCTGGCGCACGTGACTCCACATACCGAAGTGTCCTCGGGCGAGACACTGAACCCCGAGTTGCTCCCGATGGCAAGTTAGCGCCTTGCGTGGCAGCTCTGCTACCACTGGTGTGTGAGTGTGTGTGTGTGTGTGTGAGAATGGGTGAATGAGGACCAGTGTAAACCACTTTTCAGAGCGGCTACGGTTAAACAAGCGCTATATAAGTGCAGACCATTTACCAACATTTTAAAGGAATTTTAAAGAAATGAAAGGAACGAGGACGCTGACGAAGGAATTTGGATCTTATTTTTTATACGTGTTTGTTTATCAGGGTTTATAATTAATTAGATCCCAGCACTGTTGAATTCTTTCGAATGATTTTGAAGGTGTTTCAGGTTTGTGGGGGGTTTTTTTTCTTCATAATTTTGTCGTATTTACTTCGAGAGAGAGAGAGAGAGAGAGAGAAAAAGAGAGAACAACTGTTTATAGCTGCTATAAAGTAAGTGAGAACAGGAACTAAGTTGTTTTATGGATGTTCCACAGCGTTAAATGTAACTACTGATTGGTGAAAAGTATAACGTGTTTGTTAAGGAATAGAAAAATTCAATATTTTCAATTTTGGCAAACTGGCAAATTGCAGTGATATAAGATGAAAAAAAAAAAAAAAAAACACTCGTGATGTGGTGTTACAGAAAAATAATACTTTTTTTTTTGTTACATGAAAGAAGCACTTCCTGAGAGAAATCCACTGCTTCTGATCTCCACAAAGCTTCAGTGATGCTACAGTTGGAGTCATGTTTTATTGGCAGACGAGATTAAAATCGATTTTTATTTATTTATTTATTTTTTATCATAAACACCAACTGCATGAATGGTGAAAAAATGTGGCTGTATATTCGTATAAATAAAGCAAACTGTAAAAATATAGCAGTGGATCAATGATGCTTTGGGTCTGTTTTTCAGCATCATAAATTCTGGTACCTGGTTGCATGTACCAGGGTGATTTCTTTTTAAGAAGCTTCCATTAAAATAGCGACCCCATGAATTCAAATCAACACAGAAATGCTTGATGGACAAAAGTATGTGGTTTGTGATGGACATTGCAATCTCTGGAAGAGGGAACCCACATGCACAGACCTACACTCTAAAAAACACTGGGTTAGAAGCAACCCAAATTGGGTTATTCTTAGCCCAACGGCTGGGTAAATACAAGACAGAACACATTTTGGGCTAAACTAACCCATCAAGTTGGGTTGGTAATTGTAACCCAGCAAATGGGTTGTTTTTCAATCCAAAGGATGGTTTCATTTTTATAAAAGTTTTTTGCTTGCACAAAACTACTCAGAAACTACCCAAGACTGAAAAAATAACCAAAATAAATGACCCAAAAGGCTCAACCCAGCGTTTGGGCATAAGAAATAACCCAGCATTATTTTAGAGTATATAAATATATACAGGCGCTTGAAATGTTGTGCATGGACCAGACCAAAATACCGTACAACACCAAATATGAATTGTAGGGGTGCCAAAAGTTATGAAGAAAAAATGTCATTTTTTGTAAACTTTAGGAAAAACTTTAAATATCAATCAAAAATAACGCTCCTTCCATGTTTTAGTCTTTTTATATATTAATTTGTAGTCATTTTCATGACTTGTTGACTGTATCTTTTTTTTTTTATTATTTATTTTTTTACATACACGTCCCGTTGTCTTTTTTCGAAGCGCTGTAAACATGCTATAATATTCATGAGATTACGTGCATAATTCGTAAAGTGTCATCTTCTTTTTGTGTTATGATGTGGCTGCGCTTTCAGTCCTCTGACCTCCTCACTGACCCTACAGCGTGCACGTGTCAAACGTCAACCTCCGGCGTGTTTACTGAAGACCCGCGTTGAAAATCTCCCGCTTCCTCCCTCTCTCTCTCACATACAGATGCAAATCACGCCGACGATCTCGAACCGGTTAATGGCCGACTGAAAAGCAGAAAGGACACTGGGGTCAGAGCGATTAAACGCTGTATTCAGTGTACAGAAACGACCGGTGCTGCCTTTCATGCAGAAAGTTTCTGTTTATGCTTGCATAAGTATTCACCCCCTTGAACTTTTCCACATTTTGTCATGTCCCAACCTGAAACTGAACTGGACTTAATCGGGATTTCATGTCATGGATCTACAGTACACAAAATAGCCCGTACTATTAAACTGGGAGAAAAAATCTACACAGTTTGCAAAGTACAAGTTATGATTGCATAAGTATTCACCCCTGTTACCGTAAAAACCCCTAAATTAGTTGCCATCAGAAGTCGCATAATTAATTATATGGAGTCTACAGTGTGCAATTAAATTGCCATGAGATCTCAATATGAATAGACTTGTTACTACAAGACCCCAGTGTTTATTAGAGAATTAACCTAAACGAAAAGATCAAGACCATTCTCTGACCAAGAGCAACCAAGAGGCACAGGTAACTTTCAACATCATGCTCCCACCACCATGCTTCACTGTGAGGTACATGGGGCAATTCTAGCAACTGTGGGGTCCCGTACGCAAAAACAAAAACAAAAACATTTTATTCCTTTGCAGAAATTATTCCCATTGTTACTCAATGTGTGTGTGTGTGTGTTTTTTTTTAGTTATTTTCATTTATAGAATATTTCGGCTTGATTGTCACAGCTTTATAGCACGTGAGCGGAAGATTTAATAAATTACCTCCTGAGCTGGTGTCAATAATACACACAGTATAGCAATATATTTTATTATTATGCAATGAACCATTAAATAAGCCCTTTTCTAAAAGTCTACCAAGCTAAATGACATGTCCGAGGTATTAAGAAGTGAATAATGACCGATAATTTGAAGTCTGTACCACACATTTAGTATCCAATTAGTATTTTCTTTCTTTTTTTTTAAAGGTTCTTCAACGGTACTTTAAGGGTTTATTGAATCATTTAAAAAGGTTCTAGTCTGAACTCTTTCTAATGAGGTGATCTCCTGTCGTAGGGTTCAACATAGAACCTTTAAGGCTTCACTCTGAGGAACGCTCCGAGTTCAAAGTTTATGTAGTAGTGGTGTGTTTGTGTAGCACTGAGAAACCCTTTTCTGCATCGCGCACTGATTAAAAGCTCGTCGGTTGGTTATCAAAACTAAAGACGATTTTAGAAGGTCAGTAAAGCCAACATTATTCCCACCTACGGCTGCGTGACTCACCTCGAACGCATCACCGCTCTGTTTTCTAGCTCTTGTTTAAGTGCTCCATTTGCTTCCTGTCTGTCATAATATAATCACAGCAAACATATATATATAGTGTAACTTTTAAGGATTATTAATCTTCATATCCTACTCTACTCAAGACAGCGCTAATTTTATACATGGCCTGTCGATTAATTTATATATTTCATTATTTTCCCGACAAGGCCCTGAAAGGTGCTATCGTGTGCTAAGCAGATGCTTCAGAAAACGTGTTTATTGCCAAAGTAAACAGCCTCTTAATCAGCACGAGGCCCCGCAGCAGTAAACATGCCCACGTTTGGAGCTTGTTAGCAGAATTTCAGGCTGACCTCCAGGTGGGAATACATAATCACTCTGCGCAGTGCAAATCCCCATGGCTAAGACAGGATCAGATCATTAAATTAAAAAAAAAAAAAAAAAAATGTTTTAAGATATTTAAACGTCTACTTTTTATAATGTAATCCTTTGTCTCACTTTAAGACATATTCATTCACGGCTTATTGATGGGTGATCTCAGTCATCGGGGCACACGTTCTAAGTGCAGACTCGCTCTTGGGCAAGGTAAAGTGGCTGGAAAATACAATACGATGTGATGCGACACTGTATATATTTATATATCAGATACCATACGTTGAGATTCGCTATTCGTGGCAGGCGAATACAATGATACACTGCAATGATTTGTTAAGATATGACATGAGGATGGAGATGATCGAGATTATGATACGATGTGATATGCTGGGATGGGATTAGATGTGATGCAGTACGATACGATGTTTGTGGCAGACGAATACGGGACGGTACGGTGTGGAGTGATATGATACTATGTGATGTAATTCGATAAGATACGATATGTTACGATTGCATACAATGCAATGCAGTATGATATTTGCGGATGGCGATTATAATATAATAAATGCAATGCGGTTCAATAAGATACGATATGATTTGATACTATATAACACATTATGATGCAATGTGATTTTATATATATATATATAACACACTACACACTACACAGTCTCAATGATACACGTTACGCTTTGTATACCTTTCCACTTATACCCATTATTACACAGTGGCAGTTATATAAACGAGTTGCATTTGTCTAAAATAGCCTACTCTCTTAGTAGCAAAACATGATTGCGAATTAAATCTAAAAAAAAAAACAAGTAAATAAGTAAGGAATTAAACACTACATGTCATGCTGTTATAGAGAACTAATCAACAACGATACAGTGTGATGAAGCAGATTTACTGTTACCATCCCGAAGTTGATCATTTTCCAATAACGGCACCGACTATTGTTCCGTGTTTTATTTATAACAGAAAGACACGCCATACTTTGTATTCCCTTTACAGTTACATTTTGGGTGGATTGTCCTGTTGTGGATTGTCCATTGTTCTCACTTACGTTATAGCAGCCATATATACTCTTATAGCAGCTATACATACAGCCTCGCTATTTTCTCTCCTGATGTTAATATATATATATATGTTAATATATATATATATATGTATATATATATATACATTGAACCCACCAGGAAAAGTACCAAAAAAAAATTTATGAATGAGATGCAGTAGTGCAATTTCAAGCACCTCTGTGACCTCTATGGAGAGAAAGGGCCAGATGTTGAAAGCTGAGTAAGCTGCATGACCTAGTCAGTGCCCTTTTGAGCCTGGTTCCTCTTGACATTTCTTCTTCATGTGATCCCAATGTGATCACAGACGTGATCGCTGTGGTGATCTCCAAAGAAATGTCAACGGCGGATCAATCCTTCTAAAGTGGACAGAGTGAAATCTTCCACGGATCTATCAGTCGATCAATAAGTGCGATGTCGGAGCGGATTTGAGCACTCTGGCGTAAGACGTATACTCGACACTTTTGATCACCCGGTCAACACGAGCAGAATCGATTTCCTTTGCGTGCCAATCTACCATGTATCACATCACTTCTGCTCGCTCGTAAAGAATTCACCGGCTGAACAACTCCTCTTTTGTCGTTCTGACACCTTTCCAAGGTCGAATTGGTGTTTCACAGCTCCTCGGCGTGCCAGTTTAAATGCCATGTATAGGATTGTACAACGAATATGAAGTGACACCTTTTATGAAGTGCATTTAAAAAAAAAGTGACAGTATTTAAATCACAACTTTATGCAGTGATCTAGAAGGTAAAGAGTACGCACTTGTTCGCTGCTGCTTCGTATTGGATTCTGATTACCCGATCCCTCTGAAAACCTTTGTCATTTGAATTCCAGTGGTGGACAGACTAAAAAAACAAAAGGTGAATGATGGAGCTCTCGAGAACAATAGAGAGAGATACTGCTCGGAATGATGGGCAGAGAGCCATCATTGATTTCCTTTTCTCACCCAAGGAATCGTGAACATCCCACTTATAGGTGATAAAGCTTAACGCTGGTGGCACACAGTGAGAGCTCCTGAGCCGCTCCTTCCCACAGCGGCTTTGTGCTTGCTCTCCATGGAGACGCCATGCTGACGGGCTTTCTGCTACACATATTGGCAGGGAGATTAAATTGACCATGCGGGTGGGTTTGGCACGGACTGGGAGTCTTTCTATGACTTGTCAAATCGGAGAGAAAACACCTGGCCCAAAGCAGGCCTGCTGATCCCAAATGTGTTTTTAATAAGAAGCCAAATCCACAAGACAAACTCACCCTCCAGCACTGACTGTGATTTCTCAATTCCGTCCTGCAGACTAATTAGAAAGCAATTCATCGAGCACTTAAAAGTAAACACATGCACTAAGAAAACCGGATGTGCCAACACTGGTTTGTTACGACTTAATGGATCTTTATGACTTACACCAGTTATGACTGTTGGAAATAAGGAATAAAAACATGATGGATCGTGCTGTTATAGGAAAATAATCAACAACAGGGTGACTACAGGGTAATAAGTTACTGTTACCACCCTGATGTGTTTTATTCCTTTTACACCACGGCGAATTCCCAACAATTAAAATCCATCCATCCGTCCATCCTCTATACCGCTCATCCTGGAGCCTATCGCAGGGAACATGGGGCACTAGGGTAACAATTAAAACGTTTTTATTTATTAAAAAAACGACACATCGTGCATTTTATCCGTTTATAGTTACATTTAATGTTGTAGATCCATCACCAACCTCTTTCTCTCACTCTCTTGAAAACGGAACGACAAAAACCTTGTCGCAAACGCGACTTTTCACGTCACAGAGAAACCGCAACGCGGAAGCTCCTCCCTCCTGAAGACTTCCCTGCGGTGGAAAACTAAACGGTCGCAAAACACTGAAACTGGAGACTCCTTCCATAAAAATGAAAGAAAACTGTTTGACGTTTTTGTTTGTTAAATAACAGCACGTTATGTAGATCTTCCATCACACAGGCCAGTGTGAATGAGCTATAATCGCAAGAAAAATAAACGATGATGTATTAGAGCGAGTGCATTGCTATGAAATACCGTCAGAGCTGCTGCTGTAGGAAATGAATCAACAGCTTCGAATGACCAATCAGATTCAAGAATTCGATATAATCCTACTTGTTTGTCTTTTTCTTCTGTTCTACGACAGCAAGCTTGGTGCTTGTGCATCGTGAAAGCACCATTAAGAGAGAAAATCTATCTACTAGTCACAGAAAAACACACACAGTAAATAATCCTCATACCTGCTGGTTTATGGAACGAGATGCCTGCGGCTCTATTCACCCACCAATCCACCGATCCACCAATCCACACGCCTACTGCGAGCTTTAATTCGGTGTGTTATATAAGCAATATGACAGCATTTAACAGAAGTTTAATAGACGGTATGTGAATGACATTCCAGCCAAGATTTCAGTCAAGTTTCAGGACTTGTAATTTGTTTCGATTCTGTCACTGATCGATGTTTTCCTGAAAGCGAAGAACTTCCGCTGAAGGTCACCCGGACTTATTTATTTTACTACAAATGTTTGTCCTGCTTGAAAGATTTAATATGTTCACCCACAGCTGAGCTTGTGTAATACAGACCCAACGCTAACTTTTTCCTATTCCGAAGCGCTGATACTTGATTCCGGTTGGTCAGAAGGTGTTGATTACTTTTCTAGAAGAGCAGCTCTGACAGTGATGCAGCTGCAAATCACAGGTTTTCTATTATTATTATTATTATTATTATTAATGGGCTCGATCTAATTCGTCATAATTTCGGTAGTAGCAAATTACACAGGGATTCGATGGAAGGTCTACATATACAGGCTGAAGCAGATCCCGAGTAAATTTTCAGTAAGGAGTTGTTTATTTAACAATCGAGGAAGGAGTCTCCAGTGTTAGTGTTGTATTCTAACACTTTTCCAAGACTTTACACTGTCTGGTTTCTCTGTAACATGATAAGCTGTGGGTATTTTTGGATAGTTTTATTAACTTTAAGCTCTGTGTGTGGGTTTATATATATATATGATGTGAGCCGAGCAGGACACATCCTTGTGAGGTGCCCAAATCTCCATGATTGCCTCCTGAGAGTCCCAGAAACTCTGAGGAGGAACCTCATTTCAACCTCATTATTCTCTTTGTGTTTCCTGGCTGTTCTTCTTGTTGCAGTCTGCCCAAATTCTCCCTCATCGCTTCGTAGCTGCGTACCGTCCAGCGGTTTTCCAAATTTCAAACATGCCTACTTACCTACAAAGCCAAAAACAGAACCTCACCTACCTGAACACACTTATCAAACCTACTCTATACCACGTTCCCTCCGCCTTGCACGAGCATGACTCGACTCGACCTTCAAATTCGCAAGATACAAGGACAACAGGCGTCAGAATTCTTCTCTGTCCCGACACCTGGGCGGTGGAATGAACTTCCTCAGCTGACGCATATACTGCGTTTTCTTTGGTGCAGCAACCTTCTAATCTTTTAGCTTTGTGGTATTCTTAGAGCACGGCTTATTTGTGCTAGGGGGGGAAAAAAAGGAAGACTTATCGCATCTCCAAGATGTTGTAGATATAAATAAAAACGTAAATGTCAGCTCTCTGTCAGGAAGCGATCGGGAGTGTTGGTGGCGGCTTTTCTTACACTCGGTGAGCACTCCAGACTGCATGCAGAGATAAAGCTCCGTGGGAAGGTTTTATTTTTCAATGAGGTACTGGCGTTGTGTAGAAATTTCCGTTAACGCATCACTGGAACATGACGTGCCGTTTGAAAGCAAAAAAAAAAAAAAAAAACCTGTTTGATGCCAGAAATAACACACTCGGTTCATTTGCAGTTTGTATGTATGACGTTTTTTAATTACCCATAATTGTGTGTTATCTAATTATCGAATCGTTAACGCATAGTTTAACAGAGCACGCTCCACAGATTTCCGCTGGCTGAAGTTGCATTATATTTAATGAAATTGCGTCAAATAAAAATGCATCCGATTGAACTTTTAACGACAGGCGTTGTCACGAAGAAGCTTGTACTAAAATCCCCGTGTAGAATGAGATCGCTAATGAGCACACCATGAAGACGCTAATGAGCGAGGAAAAACATTCTGAGACGGAGTACTGAGGAAACCTTGGGCTGTATACAGAGGCGAGTTATGCGTATGATTTAACGCAGAAATCTTCTGGATTCTGACACGCCGAACTATAACGTGATATTCGGACGTTAGGTGACAGTTACGCAAGATTCTGACTTTGGGCTTTTTTGCACAATATTAGATCAAGTGACAAACAGCAAGTCCAGTGCCACTGTCTAACCACAATATGACATGCTACAATTTAAGTTTTGGCTGTAAATACACTCGACGAATGTATTTGGAATGCCATTTGAAGCTGATATTAAATACATAAATATGACACTATTATTTCATTAAAAGTGTTGTCCTTTAACAAGGTCCACAGAGGAGACACATCTTAATCAGAGACACATTTGAATCGGAGACACATTTGAATCAGAGACACATCTTAATCGGAGACACATCTTAATCAGAGACACATTTGAATCGGAGACACATTTGAATTGGAGACACATTTGAATCAGAGACACATCTGAATCGGAGACACATCTTAATCGGAGACACATTTGAATCGGAGACACATCTTACTTGGAGACACATCTGAATCGGAGACACATCTTAATCAGAGACACATCTTAATCGGAGACACATCTTAATCGGAGACACATCTTAATCGGAGACACATTTGAATCAGAGACACATTTGAATCAGAAACACATCTTAATTGGAGGCACATCTTAATCGGAGACACATTTGAATCGGAGACACATTTGAATCGGAGACACATCTTAATTGGAGACACATTTGAATCGGAGACACATCTTACTCGGAGACACATCTGAATCTGAGACACATCTGAATCGGAGACACATTTGAATTGGAGACACATCTGAATTGGAGACACATCTTAATTGGAGACACATCTTAATCTGAGACACATCTTAATTGGAGACACATCTTAATCGGAGACACATCTTAATTGGAGACACATTTGAATCGGAGACACATCTTAATCGGAGACACATGTTAATCTGAGACACATCTGAATCGGAGACATCTTAATCTGAGACACATTTTAATCGGAGACACATTTGAATCGGAGACACATCTGAATCGGAGACACATCTTAATCGGAGACACATTTGAATTGGAGACACATCTTAATCGGAGACACATTTGAATTGGAGACACATTTGAATCAGAGACACATCTTAATTGGAGACACATCTAAATCAGAGACACATTTGAATCAGAGACACATCTTAATCAGAGACACATCTTAATCGGAGACACATCTTAATCAGAGACACATCTTAATCAGAGACACATCTAAATCAGAGACACATTTGAATCAGAGACACATCTTAATCAGAGACACATCTTAATCGGAGACACATTTGAATCAGAGACACATCTTAATTGGAGACACATCTTAATCTGAGACACATTTGAATCAGAGACACATCCTAATCAGAGACACGTTTGAATCGGAGACACATCTTAATCGGAGACACATCTTACTCAGAGACACATCTTAATCGGAGACTCATCTTAATCAGAGACACATCTTAATCGGAGACATCGCTTATCTTGAGGAGAGAATTTTTTATGGATAAAGTTATGAATGAACTTAAGCATATGAATTAACGTTATGAATGAACATAAGCATGGCAGATGAGTGCTCAGTCGGTTTATCCTTCAAACCATCAGCCCCGGAATGAAAACATTGACGTTATTTTCTCAAAATCACGGCTCAAAAAAGTCATTAAAATGCCTGCATCCCACACACACACACTGCAATTTTTTAATCTCGATTTAGTATCTCGGGACTGCATTAATTTGTGCACAATGAGCTGCTGGTGCATGATAAAATAAATGAACAAATAAATAAATAAATGAAATGCAAAATAATAGGATGAGCACTAATGTGCTCTTTTATAACCTGATGAAGGTGGAAGTGAAGGGGGAAGCCATTTTGTTAAACCACATTTGCAGTGATTACTGTGAGTGCGCCCAGGACTATTTATACAGCAGTACTGTATATCGGTGAGTACTAGACTCCTATTAGATTTATTTTAACGTATTCGTCATTTTTATTTTTCGTTTTTTAAACTGTCTCTTGCTTTTATGTTACATTATATTCTATTTGACAGCAGTCATGAATTCCCCTTCTCTACACATGCTATGACTCAGCGTGCATCACAGCTCCCGGGGTTTTGTGTTGTCTCCGCCCCTGTCTTGAGATTGGTCCCAAACCCTCCTGTTACCTATTTAGTTCCTGATTAATTTGTGTATTTAAGCGCTGATGTTTCACTGTTTCAGTGCAAAGTCTTGTTCATTGTATGTAGGTTTCTAAGCTGGGTTTCTTTGTTACACCCTAGCTCCTTATTTTATGTTTTCTAGTCTGATTTTCCGGTTTTGACTTGTACTCGTAGTGCTACGCTGTCTACCTGTACTCTATGCTCTGCCTGGACCATGTTTAATGATTGCTGGATATGCCCTAATAAACACAATGCTAAATAAGCACACTCTGCATCTTTTCCTCAGCACATTACATCAGTGAAGAATCAACGATTTGTTTATTTATTCATTTATTTATTTATTTATTTTTGTTCCCAGCTTAAAAGCAGGTACTTGTATTTTAATCTCCTTTGTATTTAACCAATCTTCTATCACGGTACAATCCATCACACTCTTTAAGGTCGGAAAACTCTGGATTTTGAAAATACAGAGGATATCAACGTCTACTAAAGGAGGTTGAGCTTTTTCACACTCAGTTCCTAAACTCTGGAATAACCTTCGGGGTTCAGACACGCTCTCTCAGCTTAAATCCAGATTAAAAACGCATTTCTTTAGCCTAGCATTCGTGTAACGCATGGCCGGCCTGGATCGTCCTGATGCCCTGCTTCTGGTTGGAGATCTCATCGCTTGGAGGCCACTCGCTGTTGCCAAGAATGGCCCCATATGGACAGCCAGGGGACACGCTCGGAAGCCGTGGAGATGGCATTGGAGTGCGGTAGGTGCGGGCCGTTTTGGTGCAGTGTCTCGGGACTGCGGTTTCGATGACGGTTTTGGGACTGCAATTTCCACTAACAACTGCACAAGCAGACTTTACGCTCGGGTCTCCATCGGTGGACAGTTCATGCTTTAAGCGGAATAGACTTCGTGTTGAGACTGTGGTGAATTTCCTGAATACACAGTTGCACTTTTTGTTTTATCATGTAGCACACAGTTATAGAAGGGAATTATTTATAACCGCACTATCCGGTGTCACCCAGATGAGGACGGGTTCCCTTTTGAGTCTGGTTCCTTTCAAGGTTTCTATCTCATATCGTCTCAGGGGGTTTTTCCCTCACCACCGTCGCCTCAGGCTCGCTCACTGGGGATAAATTTAACCATTTAAAATTTACATCCGAAACGTATATATTCCTATGAAGCTGCTTTGTGACAATGTCCCTTGTTAAAAGCGCTATGCAAATAAAACTGGATTGAATTGAATTAACGCGGTGGTCTAGACATTACTTGAAGGCGTCAACTACATACACATCATTTGCATAATCTGAATGGGGAGCCTAGAAAATTGACTTGCATAACCGGACCCTGAATACGCTGAACTTTCCTCGTTGACGTCCCAACGAGTGGAACCATTCTCAAATCAGAACTTTTGGGTGACGTTCCTGGTCTGTGGTAGCTCAGTGGTTAAGACGTTGGGCTACTGATAGGAATGTTATGAGTTCAAACCCCAGCAGTGCCACGCTGCGACTGTTGGGCCCTTGAGCAAGGCCCTTAACGCTCAGGTGCATAAGTCCAAGCCGCTCTGCCTAAGGACGTCTACCAAATGCTGTATAAGACAAGGAATAGTGAGATTTTAATGATTACACTATAAAGAACAGTATGAAATGTGTTGAAAGGATACAGAATGCTTGACTTGATCAAATTGTGAGGAAGCAGTTCATGGGTATTAATAAACCATGTATTAAAATCATCTTCTCCGCGCACACATGCCTGAAAATCGGCTCCGGGAAATTGAAGACAGAATAGTTCTGAGCACCGAGCTTGATCTCTTATGTATCATAATGTTAAAAGCTGATGAAACAGTGGAGGTGTAACGGTTCTCTGAGCTCGACTGGATGACGGTGAAGTGTTGAAACCATACCGCTGTTTATACAAGCACTCGGCTGAGAGCCATGATACGGTCTGTCGAACTGATTTGCTTTTTTCCCCTTCTCTTTTCTATCTGTTTTTGTTTCTGGCTTCTGTCTGTTTCTTTCTGTTTCTCTGAGGCCTTCTGAGAAATATATTCTCTCGTCCGATGGTAGGAAAAAGGGGACGGCAATCACAGGAACCAGTCTCCCAGTTCGAGTATATAATTGAATCAAATGATTTGCCTCGGGAAAGAATTCAAGTAAAGAAATATTCTTGGCCCATAGGGAATTGATTTAAATATGCAGATGATATACTAGTGGTGGACTGTTTCACATGAATAGAGAGGGAACCCATTATGTCATTATGTGTCACGGTTTAGAGGCGGAGACGCACGCAAGTGCAGATTTCGAGTTTTAACGAAGACCAAAGCACAAAACAAGAACTATGAGCGGGAAGCAAAACATTAGCGCAAGAATAAACAGTAACAAAGATATGAAAACAAAAGACAAAAATGGCAGCAACAAAAGACAGATGACAGACAGCCTATGCAAAACTGTGCTTTATATGTATATATATATATAAATATATATATATACACACACACGGTGCTCGTTAACATGAAACAGATTCTGCTCGACATCATCGAACAATAAGATGTTAAAAAAACGTCTTATTTACCAAATAAAACCACCTCATAATAGTGATGCTTTCTGTAAGTATCTTCAGCAATTTGAGCTAAAGCTGCTGTCTTAAGTTTACGCTTTATCAGTAACGGGACAAGCTGCGAATTTTGTTTTATTAACTTCAAGAGAGATATAAAAAGTTCTCACAGGGCAATAGTGGCTCAACTGTTAAGGCTCAGGGTTACTGCTCAGAAAATCAGGGGTTCAAGACCCCGCTCCACCAAGCAGCCACTATTGGGCCCTTGAGCAAGGCCCTTAACCCTCTCAGCTCCAACTTTTCCCCTTCTCTAGCGCTCAATTATAAATCTTGTACGGTAGCGCTACTTGTATTCTTCTCCGCTCGATGTATCGCTTTGCTCGTATTTCCTCATTTGTAAGTCGTTTTGGATAAAAGCGTCCGCTAAACGAACAAATGTAAATGTAAATGTAAAAAAATATACAGTTATATAATAAAACGCATTTCTGGCCATTGCGCAACATTAAACGTAACAATAAACAGGCAAAAAGTACAACTTGTCATTCTTTACTAAATAGATCAAATGATAATTGTTGTCAAATTTCTGTGGTATAAAAGGAATAAAGCACTTGTTGCAGGCTGTGGCGATATAGGAAAATAATCAACATTGGGGTGGTAACCGTGACTCTGATTATTTTCCACCAACAACACACTGTTAAGGTTTTTTTTTTGTTGTTTTTTTTAAATTCCTTATTTTAAAAACCTTCATCGACATTTATATTTCACCTGTCATTTATTTGTGTCTCTGCTAGTGTAGTATAGCGTAATGACTATTTCAGATTTCCTGATCATACCAACATGTAACCGCAGACAGTAAATGGCAGACGTCCATCCAGACTCCAGAGCATGAACTTTAAAACCATCGGGTCTTCGATCCAAGCAGGACATCCAGCTCTGCTTGGGAGAGCTCCATGTTAGTCTTTGCTTTATCTGCCATCTGCATTCAGGCATATTTGGAGAGAATGTAAGCACCAATGAAACCCACTGGACGTTGAACTGCTAATCATAAGCGCCTGAACGCTTCACTCTGTTTGCTGTGTGATTTGCTGTGTGATTTCACGGGACAGAAACCTGCCATAACTCGGCGCATCCCTACCTGGCCATAGACAAGAGGATATGCAGGACAACGGGTCAGCCAAGGGGAGAGAGAGAGAGAGAGAGAACGAGAGAGAAAGGACACCTGGACAACATGCAAATGTCATCCAGGCAGAATGAGTCCAACGTCCTCACGTAATTACCTCCTCCCTACGGAAATGTGCAATCTGCTCTTTCATAACGAAGCTCTCAGGCCAGGAAATAACTCCTTAGCAGGGGTAATTATTATTAAACATCCAAATATCAGGAATCAACCCATAATTATTTTAGAGAAAAATATTTCGATTGGAAATTGCTTTTATTCAAAGTGATATATAGTTAGACAGAATTCAATATAAGGATATAGTAGTAAAGGGGGCGGAGCTCTAGACACCTTTTGTTTATGTAAACTATGAATTTAATGTTTTTAAATGAAGGAAAATGATCCTAGGTTATGGAGCAACATGTTATAAGCATTCTCCACCACCATCATATAAACACCATCTGAGGGAATGTGATTTTTGGAAGTGGCTGTAACCTGTCGACGAAAACCCATCCGATTACAGATCTGTTTCTATGTACCCTAAACATTGCAATCCGATTCAAATATTCGTTCACATGTGCATTAGATGTACAGCGTACAGCGTCTGTCGTCATACCAACCATACAACCGTGGAGAAAGAAAGCCATGGACGTGACACCAAATGACCTAACCGGATTTTTTTTTTTGGCTTTGTTGACATATATAAACAAATGCTAGCAATGTTTTTCCTCCAAATCTCACTCACGTTACTCGGCCAGCGAAGAAAACAACAAGCAGTGTTACATCCTGAGAGAGTTGTTCTTAAGGACTTCTTAAGAAACAGAATTTTCGAATTCGTTCTTTTTATTTATTTATTTATTTATTTATTTATTTATTTATTTATTATTATTGATGTAGTGTTATGAAAGAACACATGAGCCCTGCAGAACGTACGGTGCGTGCCCCATTCCCTTAATAATGAGCGTTGCCATCGCTTTACATAAATTAGGTTCTTGTGCCGAGTATCGAGCGACTGGCGATCAATTTGGAGCTGGCAAAAGCACTGTTAAAAACTGTGTGTACCGGTTCTGCACGGGAAAGGGTGAAATCGCCAATAAAATACCTCATTAAAGTACCAAATGAAGATGAGGCATCACAGTATGCTCAACGTTTCGAGGAAACGTACCGCGTTCCCTAAATTATGGGGCTGATCGATGGAGCTCGTATTCCAGTCCTACCCCCCCCCTCTGATGGGTCTAAAGACTTTGTGAATAGAAAAGGATGGCTCTCCTACGTACTTCGAGCTATTGCAGATGACCAAGGCTTTTGATATTTTATATTACATAACATAATGCATTAACAAAGATGAATAAATGCTGAAAAACGACATTGCTCATTAGCTAATGTTAGTTTCAGTGTATTAATATTAGTATTAATCTATTAGTAAATGCTGGGATGAACAGGAAGTAAGAAAAAGCTGTAAAAGTATTCTTCTTGTAAGCTAATGCATGAACTAATGCAACTCAATTTTAGGATGTTCTCATGTATGATTACAAATTATAACCTGCATTAAATTATTTATTTATTTATTTTTTAAAAATCACTGCCTTAACTTTCCACGACACTTTCCCAGCTTCGGGAACATCAGCTGCGAGTACGCTTCGGCAGTCAGAACTCTTCCAGAAGGTTCACCTGCTGCCCGGGGTAAATTAATCTATACAGACTATTGCATTTTCTCAAATTCTGAGTCGGTCTGACAAACACTAATCTAGATGACTTATTTTCTAGGCTGTGAAACGCATAGAAGGAGAAGAACCCGCGAATTGTTGTCTGTGATCCTGCTCACCGCTTTGTTTGACTGGGTAATCAAGGGGTACACAAGTTCTCCCAAGCTTACACCGGAGAAGGAATCATTCGACGTCTCCCTCAGTTCACTCAGGGTAGGTGTTGAGATGGCGTTTGGCAAGCCGGAGTCTCTGCACGATTTTTTGAGAAGCAAAACGATGGGGTCAATTTAAACTGGTTAGAGGAGTTTAATGGCCGTGAACGACTCTACCCTCAACCCACCCAATCCGCGCACACTTCCGTCGGCAACAATGGCAACGATGCAAGAGAAGCGCTGACCAAGCATTTGGCCCGTCATTTCCCCCTCCGTCAACGCCACCTACATTGACAACAAAGACTTCTAAAAATGCTCTGGAACTCCACACTTATCAAAGCAAACGAGAAAAACACCTTAGAGCGAACAAAGTTCCAGAACTTTCAAATGATCTTCTTTTAGTAAACATAAGAAATGGCAGTAACAAGCGGCATCTCGAAAATATAACAGATAATATAAACCGTTGTAAACAGTTCGATGCTTAATGTTTTTTTTTACGGTATCGACATTCTACAATCAACATTGTGATGGGATGCGTCGGCATGTATGGCGCTGTGCTAGACGTTTGGTGTGAGATGCCACTAAGTCCCGATAGCCGCTCATTTGATCTTGAATGTTCCTCCACTAGACTCACGAGGAGCCTCTCTTCACGTTGCTGGTTTCTTCGCAGTTGTTGTTCCATCCACAAATCCAAAAATGACTGGCGCTCAGATGACCACACGTGCATTGCTTCGTCATAGCGTTAAGTCATCCTCGACGTAGATCCTATAGGCGTAGATCCTATAGTTTGGTCGTACTTAAAACGCTTGAAAGGATGCTAGAATAGAAGGTATTTATTCTGTAGAAAGTCAGAGTAGAATCTATTCCTTAAGGCAAACAATATATATGAACTATTGATTCACTTTCGCTGTAAATACACCTACTGATATTGAAGGCATTTTATTAAAAAAATAAAAAAAAATATGCATATTAGTTTTTAATAAACTTTACTTTCCCCCATTTCACTTGTAGTCCAGCTTGTGTACAACCCAGCTTTATACATTATACTTGGCAATATGTGCTATAATTATTTTTGGCTCTAATGACAAATTGCTTGTAATGTTTTTTTTTTTTGTTTGTCTGTTTTGTTTTTTTAAATCGCTTTGGACCAAAGCATCTTCTAAATGAACAAATGCTAATGTAAAATCCTGCAACTAAAACGCTCTCTAAATGGCGGCTCTAAATGGACTAGCGGATGGACTGGAACACAATCCAGGATGCAGTCCTACATCACACCCAGTGTTACTGGGATTGGCTCTGGACCAGTTACCAAATCCACCAAAATCCACATTTTCAGGCTAAAATACTTCAACCTGCCAATACCCGACCCAGTGCCATGATTTCAGCCAATATATCCTATTTAATAAATCGAAATTGTAATCGTTAGCAAATTCTTGAGGTATAGGAGGAATAAAGCGCTCAGGACATGCAGTTAATGTGGTACCAGTTAGTCCACTTTCATTACACCACCCTGGCATTGATTATTTCTCCTGTGTAATGATATTTTCCACCATTACACAGATTCCTTAAATGTTGCATACTGTATATTCATATATTCAAATATAACTGTAGTTAGCATTTATATTAACAGTCAAGCCACCAAATCTGTATATTCTTCCATTCATGAACCACCGTGGAAACAGTACGATCATCTCTTTTCCACACTTTGCTCCAATGATGAGCGACCTGGTGAATTTTTGACGCTGTTTTTGCCGGAATGCCGATCGCAAACATTTATATCACAGCACATCAATCACCCGAATGCATTTTCAGGCCGAAACACTTCAATCAACCAGCCAATATAAAACCCAGCGAAATAATCAGCGCCATCATTTCACACAGTGTCTGCTATCTATTTTGCTCGCACGAGAATTATTGAAAAGTGCTTGATAAAAACGGAAGAATGTCACACATACAAAACGAGAACGAGGAGAAAAAAAAAAAAAAAAGCGTTCTGAAATAACATTTTCAATTCATCGTGTTCTCGGCGCGACAGGCGGTGTGAAGAAGGCCGGGGCTTAGCGGTGAGATCCTCTGAGGTTTCACCATCTGAGGGGCAAAAAAGTCCAAATTGCTCGCAGCGTTTTGCATTCGGATGTTTCATGTGAGGTCTCTGCGTGTTGTCTTGGATGGAATACGTAGGTGTGTGAGTTTATCATACAAAACAAGGCTGTCTCGTGTAATGGAAAATGTGTCAGAGGTCAGAAAATAATCAATGCGTAAAAGAAAACTCGCTCTGAAACACTTTAAACGTATTTATATTGAAATATTTGTGAGGTGTTCGGTACTTCTGGTGCTGATTCGTTTGGTTGGTGCCGTATGTTCATGAATCCTGTGAGAAGTTAGCGGGTTGTGTGCCTAGCTGATGACACGGTGGTGTTTAATAGGAGAAATGAATGTAAACGATCTCAAACCGAAGGGATAATGGTCAGGATTTACCGTCAGTCCCTAAGAATGCCACATAAATGGCATTGTGGGTAATTTACTGAGAATTTCATAAAATAAATGGAATCTTGGAAGCCTTTGGCGATCACACGTTAATTATGAAGACCCAAACCATCCAAAGATCCAAATATTAATTTATCTTCAAACAGCAAAGATCACCTCCGCAAATTTAATACCTGCCCACATTAGTAATCTAACACTTTTACACCCTTTGCAGGTGTTATCAAATGTTTTTACACACAAACCTGTATGGAAAATGTACTTAATAAAAAGGCAAAACACATACTCATCATGTCTTCGTGGATTTGAATGTGTATAGTTGAAATCCATGTTGTTATTACCCTGCAGGAAAAACCATTAATCATAACTGTGTCCTGTTTTTTGAGGGGTTTTTTATTTATTTAATTTTTTTTTTTTGCAGTCTCTTGCCTGAGTCTCTCTCCATGCATCTTTATCATAAACAAACAAGAACACACGGCGAAAACAAACGATCAATTAATTTATGACTTTATGCGTTCGAATCTGTCCAGTCGACAGACTGTTTAAACAGCTAGGGATAGAGCAGGCTTTAAAATGTGTTCTGGGCAAATATTTAAACCTGGAAAACAGCAAGTCCAGAGGGACAGTGTTTCGGTTTAGTGCTTTGGGGGCGGGGGTGGTGGGGGTGGGGGGGTGGATTTGGTGGTGGTAGGGGATTAGCCTTTTATTCGAATTTGGCAGAATATTTTTTATTTATTTATTTTTTTTTGCCAGATGTACCATTTCGGTGCGTATAACAGCTCTCCACCCACTGTGCAGGCGAAGGTCATCTGACAAACAGGAACCTGAGAGAACAAGAAGAAAAGAAAACGGAGCCATTATTGTAAAGGCGCAGCAAAAGAGACCACACACACACACACATAGGAGCATGTATTCAATACTGCAGTCATTTTAACACCAAATTGTACATTTCTAAGCTTTTCGAGAAAACTTTAACCCTCAGTGCTGAGCACTTAATACTAAACGTTTCAGTTCCAATAATCATTACTGTGTTTAAGTATTTTGCCAGCGATCGGTATGTTCCGAACCATGTCTGTGTCAGTATTTAAAGAGTCACTACACACAACAGAAATATCTCAGCTATTAAACAACATTCTGCGCTCGACTTTGCCAAGAAAGACAAACGCACTTCGACATACGCGTTCAGTACCTCAGAGACACGTACCGCAGTCCAGATTTGATCTCACGAACACAACCAGAATGCCCAAAGTGCCCTGTACCCGAGTAGTGATGATATCCTGGCATGTTCACGATGACGTTATGGTCAGTGGTTTTGAATTCTGGATTCTGATTGGTCAGAAGGCGTTAATATTATTTAGTAGTGTAGCTGCAAATCACAGGTTTATATTAATGCGCTTGTTACTTGTATACTGTACGTTATCGTTTCTATAGTAACAGATCATTCACAGGGATTTGTACGTCCTACAGTACGTTCTATGTAAAGGTTTTTTTTTATTTTTAAACATATTTTATTTAACCAAGAAAACGTGAGTAATCGTTGATATGATGAAGTTTTCTTCTGTAAGGAGATGTTTATTTGTCATGGAACATGGAAGGAGTCTCCAGTGTCAGCACTATTTTTTTTTTTTTTGCAGATTCTCAGTAACAAGACAAGACAAGACAAGACAAGACAAGACAAGGGACTTCAGTTATAACGTAAGTGATAAGATTTTGTTGGTTAATCATCAGTGAATTGCTGTAGTATAAAAGGAATATACCCCTTATAGGAAAAGAATTCACTTCAGGGTGTGAACGGTATCGGCTTCATCACACCATCCTGTCGTTGATTATTTTCCTATAGCAGGAAGATATCGGCACATCATCATTGGCACACGCCTCATTATAACCACCCGGCTGGAAATAAAGCCGCGTTGAGCACTTCCAACACATCTATCCGCAGCAGAAAGTATTGGCACCCTCGCAAAGACTCACATGCAACGTTTCAGCCCTGGCTAATTGGGCACAGCTAACAGTTTGGCGCTTTCATTGTTTACAACAGATTAAATGCTGACAAAAATAAATAAATAAAGCTGATCCAGGCCTGCGGGCATCCTGCAGGGGAGGTGGCTACTAATACACTTGTTATTAGCAGCAGGGAGAGGAGATTAAACGGGCCGTCGAGAGGTTCTGTACGCCAAAACCCCGTCACACAGTCGGCCTCAGCCGACCCCGTTTTCAGCAGATCGGTTCTTTCGGTGTGTGAGGTGAAGACACGGGGCTTCTGCTCCATCGAGCCGCTCATTCGAGGAGGAATGATTAGCCGAGCCGGAGAGAATGTCTTAACGTCTCTGTCTCTCATAGACATGCATGGTCAGCCGCATAATTATTGGCACCCTTGATGAAAATAAGAAGAGAAGAATTACTGCATGTCCAGTTAATAACACATAGACACTTTGCCTACTTTAAACTACACTTCATCTACTCTAGCTCATGATATGACATTATTCAGGCTTTTAATCCACTGGTGGGATAAAAAAATAAATCACTCAATCCTTCAAGGGTTATTCTGAACAATGAGTTCACTTAAACTCTCTGAATTTCAGTAATGGATCCACCTACATGTAGATCCCAAGTGCGGCTGAAATAAACAGAATTATGATCCAAATGAGCCTAACTCTCACCATTATAATCTCTCTCTATCTTGCTCGCTCGCTCTCTCTCTCTCTCTCTCTCTCTCTCTCTTTCTCTCTCTCTCACACACACACACACATCAGAAGTATTGGCTCATGAAAATGAGCAAAAATGAATATAAAATGAATAATACATACAGAAAGTAGCTTTTTGACCTTAAATACATGAGCATAAGAACTTTTTTTTAAAAAACAATATTTGTTCTCAAACAATTTTCTGGTTTCGAAATGATTGGACTCTCCTCCATGCACAACATATCGAGCGTGTTTATATTTCCAACTTTGTGCATGTGGACGCTCGCTTCAATTTTCAACAGGGTTCAAATACAGAGATGATTGTAGCATTCTGTGTTGTTAGAGCATCTTTAATTGCCTTAACCATTTTAAATTTACACATTCATTCGGCAGACGCGCTTATCCAGAGCGACTTACATTTATCTCATTTATACACCCGAGCAGTTGAGGGTTACGGGCCTTGCTCAAGGGCCCAACAGTGGCAGCTTGGCAGTGCTGTGGATCAGTAACCCGGATCCTTTAACCACTGACACACCACTCCCCTCCTGATAGAGGCACGCAAAAATATGTGTGATATACCCCGAAGTATCCTTGCATTTAGAAGCATTCACTTCTAATCTAAATTGCTGTATTTTAGCGTACCCTCGTATGCAGTCCCCAAACTAAAAGAGTTCATATCCAAAAACTTTCATTTGGTCTCATTTGCTTTCACCATACATATGCAGAAGAGGGTAGAGAGAACTTTCCTCTGCTTCCTTGTCACGTCTCTTGAGCAGCAGGTTGAAAAGCTCCTCTTGGGAGAAACTTTCCTATAAAAAAAAAAAAAAAAAAAAAAAAACTCCTGAACTTCACCAAGGGAAGTATAGTACAATTAGCTCACAGACGCCATGCAACAGGCTAGTCTGACTCTGATTGACAGGAGAGAGTGTATGCTGGCTATGGATAACTGTGGCATCATTCAGATTCATATTCCAGATTCTTGTGCCACTCAGGAGCCAAGAAAAGCACAACACTTCCAGATAACTTGTATATATATATATATATATATATATATATATATATATATATATATATGGTAATAAAAACCCATAAGCATATAAAACTACCTTTAAGCACAATGAAGGCCATAACATATATATATATGTTATAGCCTTCATTGTGCTTAAAGGTAGTTTTATATGCTTATGGGTTTTATTACCATTAAAAAAAGCATCTGATAGATAACAAAGACATCTTACATGTATGCATGCTCATATTTGACTTCCTGGAGACCGAGGGTAATTTAAAAAAATAAATAAATTGGCGTTCATTTTAAATATTTTTAGGGATATGAAAAATACTGTATTGTAATTTTTGCATTGTGTTTATTTTATTTCACACTGACATTATTTACAGCTTCTAGCAGACACCCTTAATGCTTTGTAGTCTCAGTGAACAACATGTCGGGGAACAACATCTTCATGCTAGTTCACTAGGTCAGGGACTAAGAATACTATCAAGCTAAAATCCCGTAGGGGATTTCGACGCGAAAGACAATTTCCACAATTTCTTCATTGAATAAGTGTTCGTTCAAGTCCTTGGTGAAGAAGAAGTAGGACTTTTTGTTCTATCATTGTTTTTTTATTCTGTAGGCGGCCATTAATTCTGGTGTTGTCTATATGTAAAACACCAACCCCATAAATACACAAAGCCCGATCTATCCCTTCCTTCGCTCTCTGTCTGTCTGAATTATTTCTCTCTGTGGAACTTTATATCTGGGGTTTCTTTTTTTTTAGCGCCGTGGCAGGTGTCGGAGTCATCCCGATTTCTCCAAACCCCACATTCTGATGCAAACGCTCAGCAGCGCTGTTAATATTCAGACACAACATGCGCATCATGTCTGCTGTTCTGAAAATAAACCCGCATCAGCATGCAGGACCAAAGGCCAAACAGCATGGTGTAGCGGCGGAGGTCTTTTTTTTTTTCTTTCTTTCTTTTTTTTTTTTTTTTAAACCAATCAATAAAAAGAGGAGTAGAGCTTTCACATGCTCGCAGCTTGTTGAATAATATTTTTAAAGCTCACGGGAATAATGCTCGGCCATGAAGGTTTTTCCATGAAGGCAATGGAAGTCAGACATTTTAGATTCACTGTATAGTCAGGAGAGTTTTAAAAGAGAACATGGACCCAGACTTTAGCGTATAAAATCTTCCGGTGCTTCAAGGGTTATTCAGAACATCACAATGAGTTCACTTCTGAGTTTCAGTAATGCATCCACCTACATGTACATCCCATGTGCAGAAGAAAAAGAAGGAAAAAAAAAACCCCACAGAATAATGCGCCTCTCACTGTTACACTTCCTCTCTCTTTCTCTCTCTCTCTCTCATATATATATAAATATACTCCAGAATTATTGGCACCCTTCATGAAAAATAAGCAAATGTGCAAAATGACATGAGCTTAAATTTATGAGAATTATAAATAATATATATATATATATATATATATATATATATATATATATATATATATATATATATACATAAAGTAAGTAGTGTAAATGTTATTGGTTGCAAAATTATTGGCACCCCACTATTAACTTTAAGGGGAAGCCTTCTCTGGATGGAGGGAATAACAGCACTGAGTCACTTCCTGTGATGCCTGCATGCACAACAGTTCATGTAGAGTTCCCTGGGAAACTTTTGGAACCGCAAGGCCAATGAAATTTTTTTGTGCTGCACACCCGATATATTTGACGTACGTGAGACGAGAGGTTACGATTTCGGCTTTTATTTCCTGCTATTTACATCTAAATTTACATCTAAACCGTATAAAACAGAACCGTTTGTATCAGACCACCCGATTTTTAGGTGAGCGAAAGTATAGGAACAGATAAGTCGAAGTAAATCCAAGTAAATAACGCTTTGTGTTTGCAATGATTGCGTCGTGCATACAAATCGGGTGGTCTGATACGAAATGTGTTATGTTCCATGTCGTTTAACACATCTGCATATAAATACCAGGTCATAAAAGCTGAAATTCTAAACTCTCTTCTCATATTCGTTTGGGTTTTGATCTCAAACCCAAATGTCTTCAGAATACAGCAAAAGCAAATGAACCGGCCTTGTCGTTCCGATAGTTTCGAAGGGGACTGTACATTGTTTTGTTTTTTTCTGTTTTGTGCATGTGGATGTCCTCTTTAATTTTCACCAGGGTTCAGAGTGAGATGTGAGTTCATTGCAAAACAGTGAGGGGTAAAAAAAAATAAATAAATAAACATTTCTGTGTTGAATTGAGTGTTTCGGGACATTATGTTGTTTAGAAACTCCATTAATATCCAAGTCCTAACCTCCGGGCAGAGGCAATTATATTTTAGACCGAAATATCCAGGCCAGGTTCAGCCAGTTCATGGCTTTACATAGCCAGGAATGAATTTCAATGAGTGAGGAAATATACCTGTGCATTTTGGGTGGATGTCAGACAGTAGTAGTAGTGGTGATGATGACATACACTTGTTAGTTAATCATTTAAGGCAGGATGTACTGTCAATCAATCTTACCATTTCGGCTGCTCCCGTTTTTGGGGTCACCCATCCGGATGTTGATAGCGGAACAAGTTTTACGCCGGGTGCCCTTCTTGACGCAACCCTCCCCATTTCCCGAGCTTGGGACCGGTACTGAGCGTGCAACCCTCCGGTGTCTGGGGTCGGTTCCCCGACCTGGAATCAAACCCGGGCCGCAGTGATGATGATAGCCACTAGTCCACCAGGGACCCAATCTTACCATATTAATAATGTTGATATAAAATACATTTATGACAGTTCCACTGAAAATAATTAAAAACATATGCTAATAATGAGGGGGGTGGTGGTTATAATTTATCGTACAAAACTTCTTTTTCACCTCCTTTATTTTACAGGCTGTCACAATGATATCCTTCATCTCAGACTAGAGCTAGCTAGTTTTCAAATGAAAATGGGAAAAGTGCTTTAAACAAAATTTTGTTTGACATCATCATCATCATAATAATAATCATAATAATAATCATCATCATCATCATCATCATCATCATAAAGGTTATATATAATCAGCTGTGTGTGTCATGTTAACCATCCAGGAATAAGGAACTGTAAAATATTTCAGGAGGGGTTCAAACCCTACACCCCTGGCTTGTATGTCGGCTTACACTCTGATTTAAGCAGGATAAAATGTATGGACCGTGAAAGGTCACATGGGAAGCTGTATTAGAAGAAGAAGAAGAATTTATTCGTCGCATATACATTACAGCACGGTGAAATTCAGCTGATATAAAGCACCCCTGGGGAACATAGTCTTAGGGCCCTTGCTCAAGTGCCAAACAGTGGCAGCTTGGTGGTGCTGAGGCTTGAATCCCCTACGATCGAGCCAGTCTAACTATTGAGCCACCTCTCACCTCACCCTCTCCGTTATCGAAGATGGTGATGGAGCCGAGGCTATTGTTATCAAATCCATTGCTGCGTGCTGACCGACGGCATTTTCCTCCTCCACTCTCACACTGCTTGAGAGTTCACGAATGCACAAAAGATTTGCACAAACTTTTTTCCCCGTGAAAAGAGCCTCGCCGCTCACCATATTGCAGCAAATTAATCTGGCTGGCCTCTTGTGTGTTTGTGTTGCATAAAATTTTCCCAAGCATGAAAGAGACACAGAAGCGTCTTTGGAGCCGGTCCCACCCACTGGTGCCGAGAGCCGCCCACCACTTCCTCTGCTCCATCTCTGAATACACAATCGCTTCCCACTTCTCCTCTCTAGTCTAAGCCATCATTTCATATAGCATGGCATCACCGGGGAACTTTTCCTTTTTTACATTTTTAAAAAATTATTTAAAAAAAACAAAAAAAAAAACGCACTGCTGCCACAAACGAGCGTTTAAACTTTATTCATTGTTACTCTCAAGAAAGTGGATGGGAACAGCTGTGTCAGTTTGTGCGGTTCCAAAATGAATGTGCATGAATGAGGTGCAAACGAGCTCGGTTTATTAAATACTTCCTGTTTTAGGAAAACAATGGCAGTGTGGTGAGTAATTATTACCCCCCCCCCCCCCCCCCCCCCCGAAGTTGATTACTTTCCTATAACGGCACATCCTCTTATACCACAGGAGTTGGCCAACAATTCAATTTGTTTTGAAATAACAGAATAAAACGTCCAAATTTCTTAGCCATTTACAGGTACATTTGATGATAACGGAACATCTGCGAATCACGTGAGCTCCTCTTACGGTATCGCTTACATCATAGCAGCTATAAACAGTCGTTTCGTCACCGCCCTCTCTTTTTCTTTAACTTTCTTTCTTTCGTTTCTTTGGTAACAGGAAGTGACGGAAGACTCGCTGACTGAAAAGCGCTGACCCTGGAGATTCCTTATTTAAGTTTTAAGCAGCTATGAACAGTCTCTCCTTCACTGGTCGATCTTTTCCCCTTTCTTTTAAAGTCAATGAACTCAGACTGTCATGTTACCAAAAATAATAAATGAATTTTATAAAACGCAAAGTGTAAACTCCATTGTCCTGCAAATGTCAGAAAACGTAAAGTTACAGTGTTACCTCTGACTGTTACAAAGCGCTGACACTGGAGACTCCTTCCAAAAACCTCACATAAACATCTCCTTATGTGCAGCGCAGGCTGTACGAGCTCCTCTGTACGCTGTTACAATAGAAACAATAACATATTAGACCGTGTGAATTAATATAAACCTGTGCGATGATGTGACAGAAAACGAATCAACAGTTCTAACCAGAAGATCAGAAGTGAGAATGCTCTACGTCAGCACAATATACGACCTCAGCAACTCAAAATAAGCCTGGAGACAAAACTGTAGACATTACTGTAGGTAATTAGGTAAGCTAGGCTTCCTGCTGCGATGTAGATTAGCCTGTTTATTCTGTCGCTGCGCCGTTTTAGCTGACTAAATGGAGCAGGGCGTTGTGAAGACTGAGCTGCATGGTTCATTTTAGATGCAGCTTAAATCCTACATAGACAGTGTAACCAAAGCTGCTTTTCTTCTCTGCCGCTGAGGACGTCGCGGTTCTCCCCAAGCGCAGGCGGTTATTAGAGCCTCATTATTGTGTGTCACAGCACTCCTGGGCCTGAAGATTAGACGATGTAGGTGAGCCCATTAGAAAGATTCTGCTTTTGATCTTTCAGCCCAGTCTTTAGGGCGTCTGTTAAAACCACATCATAATGGCTCTCCTTTGAATGCGGTAGCAAGCTCCTGCTCGTGTCTGCTGATCCATTAGTGCCGCTGTGTGTCATATAGATTTATAGTGCACGTGACTCGACTTGTCCCTATTACAGAGAAGAAGCGCTGCGAATCGATCCAAAGTTCCGCTGACTTTTATCTTATGATTAAACTTTTTTTCCATCCCGACGGGCGTGGTCTCCTCCAGGATGACCCCGCCCCCAACCATGGTAAGCGCATGAGGCGACTTCTGCGATCGCAGAAATGAACGTAAAGCGAACTCGGCGATATCCGGGGGAAGCTTGTAATTTTTCAAAATCACGTGACGTCATCGCAACGTGCATTCACCCGGATCCCTCTTCGTTTCACGTGCAGTGAACATGAGTACAGCTAAATTCCTCGTTTGTAAGCCACTTTGGATAAAAGCGTCCGCTAAATTGAATTTAACGCGTGCCTGCCGACAGATTCAAATTTCTACCAAAATCCTTTTGTATATTAGCATGGCTATTTATGGAGCTTGTGTTAACTTGTGTTTCTATTCAGTGCTCAAAGACCAGAATCAATGCTCCATTAAACATGTTTAACAGCTCATGTATCAGTAGAAGCTCTATTGATTCCACGCCACTTTTATTCACAGAGTGATTTCTAATAGAGTTTGTACTGCGCAGAACAGCAAAGGACAGCCCCGATGGTCATGTGACAGTGTGGGCAAAAAGGTTTTCTTCTAACTACACCACCAACATAACATGCAGTAGTGTGGGAAAAGCTGCTCTCTGATCAGTCTGCGTCCTTGTCTCTGTTTTCCATGCCTAACGTATAATTAGCTATTCAGCTATCAGATAACCTAAATCACTCTGAGAAACATTGTGAGGATTATATTCACAAATCCACAGCTCTGTCACTTACTGTTATCTGTAGTTACATCATCTGGACAGAGACGTATATATATATATATATATATATATATATATATGTCTCATTAACCCATTCACACACTCACACACCAATGATAGCAGAGCTGCCATGCAATGCTCTAGCTTGCCACCAGGAGCAACTTGAGGTTCAGTGTCTTGCCCAAGGACACTTCGGCATGTGGAGTCACGTGGGCCGGGAATCGAACCGCCGACCCTACGATTAGTGGACGACCCGCTCTACAGCTGCCCACAAATTACAGACACAAGCTTCATAAGAAAGACAAAGAACGCCTTGAATGATCTAATACAACAATAATGCAATAACCAAAGCTATATTTATGACCGTATGAGCAAAAATGACAGTATAAGATATAAGACAGTTCTCAGTATAAGTAAGGAATAAAGCACTCCGTGTCATGCTGTTACAGGAAAATAATCTGTGATGAACTGAAGTTAATGTTGTTACACCGCAGTTGATTTTTTCCCCCTATTTTATTCCATTTATACCACCGAAATTTACCAATACTTGCAAAAAAACAAACTGTCGTACTTTTTTTTTTTTTTTTTAAATCAATTTATATTTCCATTTAATGTTATGGAAAACAAGTTTGTTCCTGTTATCACTTTTTGTTGTAAGAACATCACACAACAGCGCTTTTGATTTCTGGATTCTGATTGGCCAGAAGGTGTCGATTAGTTTTCAGTAGCGCAGCTGCAAACCACAGGTTTATATTAATGCGCTCCTTCTAATAAGTTATCGTTTCTATAGTAACAACTTACACAGGAACTTGGACGCCGTACTCGCCACATCATCTTACCTTGTAACAGTAAACGGATTCAAAATGTATTTGTTATTTACGTAACAACAAAAACATATAATTGTTGATACTTTATAGTTTTCTGTCAGGTAGAGGAGTTTGCATTCTTGTTAACAAGCTTCATTTTTTTTTTTTTTTTTTTTTGTCTTACAGTATTAACTTCAAGAGAGAGAAAAAAAGGAGGGGCTGGTGAGGGACTGACTTAATGAGTCTTTTTTGTTTAATGTTTAATGAGTCTTTATTGATCACGTATACATTACAGCACAGTGAAATTCTTTTCTTCGCATGCCCCATCATGGTAGGAAGTTGGGGTCAGAGCACAGGGTCAGCCATGATGGAGAGCCCCTGGAGCAGAGAGGGTTAAGGGCCTTGCTCAAGGGCCCAACGGTGGCACATTAGCAGTCCTGGGGTTTGAACCCGCCGACCTTCCGATCAGTAACCCAGAGCCTTAACCGCCAAGGCACCACTGCCCCTGTTTATGGCTGCGATAATCTACATGATACTACAACTAACTTGCGTTGTGGATGTTCCACAACAATTAATGCGACTATAAATGGATAAAAAGTATGACGTGCCATTCTTTAATTGATAAAACATTATTATCATTTGCAATTTCAATTCAATTCAATTTTATTTGTATAGCGCTTTTAACAACGGACATTGACTCAAAGCAGCTTTACAGAAACATATAAACACAGAATACAGATTTTAAGCGTGTGAATTTATCTCTATTGAGCGAGCCGGTGGTGACGGTGGTGAGGGAAAAACTCCCTAAGATGATATGAGGAAGAAACCTTGAGAGGAACTGGAATCAGAAGTGAACCCTTCTGAGGATCTGGGTAATAACGGATCGTGTGAAAGTAAAGGAAAGATCATTATGGTTTTAACATAGTTGAAGTCTGTTTGTTGAAGTAGTCTACTGATCAATAAGGGAGATCTGAGTGCAGAACTGCATGTGGTAGGTAATTGCAGTCCCAAGGCCATCGCAGCAACCGTAGTCCCAGCGACCACAGCGGGAATGTCCATGTGGAATTGATATTCCTGTTGTATAAGAGGAATAAAGCACGTTGGGACTGTTTTTAGAAAATAGTCGACTTAAGGGTGGCGATAGTAACTCCACCCCTTTGTTGCTTATTTTCCTTTATCACAGAGATTGTTATCGCTTACATAATACTTTGAATACGACTGAATAGCCCAGCAAACCTCTTACCTCTTCAATCTCACATTGAAACTCGAAGCCTTCAAATATGAACGCTTCTTTGTTCTGCTCAATTTAATATTTACAGTATTTCTCAAAGTAACATCGCTTTCATGTGATAAAGAGATTGTTAAATCTGTTAAACATCTGGGCCAGGACTATTCCTCCTAACTTTTACTTTTTGATGAATCCTAATCAAACTTATCTGCAAGTTCTCATGGTGAAAGCATGACACCGCTTGCCAGGGTTGATAAGCGCACGGCGCCGTTTTCTATCTGAATGCTGCGAACTGGAGATCTGCCAGAACTGCTGTCTTTCAGAGTGTTATGATTGTAGATGGTGGACCTTCAGGGCAGACAGCTATATATCATCCTATAGTGTAGAGAACATGGTCACTAAATTCCACTTCTCTCCCAACGCCGAGGAGATTAAAAGGGTTAAAAATCAATATTATTGAACTGCTGTAACAGTGGGAGAGGCAGCGTATAATAGCAGTAAATGACCATGGTGGGTTTTTATAGGATGTCAGCGTAAAATATGAAACATCTGGATCCATTCTTTTTGTAGATTAAATGCCGAGAAAGACTAAAAAAGTCAAAGAAATCATAGCAAGGCTGAAAAGTGTGATTTTAAGGAGCTAGACCTGAAGACTGATTTTGCTTTTCATTGACAACAGGATAGAATGAGCCACTTTATATATATATATATATATGGGTAAATTGAGCTTGGGGATGGGCCAAGTTGAAGACCAGGAAGGTAAAAAATGCCTGAATAAAAATGAAATGTATTTAAGTAATTTATTTATTTATCCTTTATTTAACCAGGAAGATCCCATTGAGATATCGCAATCTGTTCTTCTAGAAAACAATTAATACGAGTAAAATCAAGAAAAAAAAGCCCTTACAACACTCCTTTAACACCGTCTGCAGTAGACATTTAAAAGTACTCAGAGGTGGCAATATCTCTGATATGCTATAACTGATATAGGGTGGCTTAGTGGTTTAGGGTGATATAGGGTAACTGATATAAACTGATGATATATAACTGATATAGGGTGGCTTAGTGGAACCTCACGCCTCCAGAGTCGGGGGTTCGATTCCCACCGTGGCCCTGTGTGTGCATGTTCTCCCCGTGCTGCGGGGGTTTTCTCCGGGTACTCCGGTTTCCTCCCCAGACATGCATGGTAGGCTGATTGGCGTGTCCGTAGTGTATGAATGGGTGTGTGAATGTGTATGTGTGTACCCTGCGATGGACCGGCACCCTGTCCAGGGTGTACCCCGCCTTGTTCCTAAGTGTAAACTCCTCTGTCCTGAAGATGTGAAAGCGCTAACACTAGAGACTCCTCCCACAAAGGTTAAATAAATGTCATCTGATCAACATGCTTTTAATGCATTTATGTGGAGGGTCCACCGTACAAGTCCCTGTGTAAGTTGTTATTATAGAAATGGTAACATATTAGAATGAGACTATTACTATAAACCTTGCAGTTGGAACTACTGTCATAGAAAATGAATCGACCAATCCGAATGCAGAATTCAACAGCGCCATGCTATCAATCACAGTACCACATGAACTACGTTGCTAGGCTGAATCTTTCCAGCTCGTTTTATGCGTTTGCCATAAACAGTCATTATGTTATTGAGAAAATGGCACCAATTTGCCACTGTAGTGATGTAAAGTGAGTATGTGGAATGATGATGTAGGTGAGGGTTAAAATATCCTCAAGGTCACAGGTGTCCATTTGCAGAGAACAGGGCGACAGGGAGCAGCTGGGAACAGACAGAACTGACTCAGAGTCCCGCTGCGCTCGCAAACACACATCTGTTTAAAAGGTTAGGTAGAAATACACACTCGTGCATTTTTTTTTTTTTTTTTTTTTTTTTTTTTTTTTAACCAGAAACCACACTGGCTGGATGGAGAGATGGATGCATTAATGCATGGAGCTGAAAACCAGACCAGGAGCTTTTTATGCATTTCATTTAGGTGTTGTTTTTTTTTTTTGCCTACATAAATGTAGGACTAAAACCTCATCTACAAATCTGTACATGCTTAAGCTTTTTAAACTCTCTGCATAACATTAAGCTAATAGTGCTGTGAGAGAAAAATAATCAACACCAGGGTGATGTGATGAAGCCGCGTTACTGTTTCCACCCCGTTGTTGATTATTTTCCATTAACAGCATGCAACACCCTGAAGCGATTTATTCCTATATATATATATATGACAGAAATTGCACACGTCCGTTAACACTTGACGCGTCATACTTTTTATCCATTTATTGTTATATTAACAATATAAACGCTCACTCCCTCACCAGCCTCTCTTTGTTTCTCTATTGATTTCCATAAGACAAAAAAAACCAAACAAACAAACAAAAAAAAAAACGAAGCTCACCATGTTCCCGAGTAAACCGCTAAGCATAAATTCCTCTGCTCTGAAGATATCGGAAAAGCTACATTATACCGCTGACACCGGAGACTCCTTCCATAAGTGTTAAATAAATAAACGTCTCCTTAGAGAAAACATTACAATATCGATGAGTATGCCTTTTTTATCATCCGTTTACGTAAAGCTTGTAAGTTGTTACTGTAGAACCGATAACGTACTAGGACGTACTAGGACGAGTGCAACTACTGTCAGGGCTGCTGATTAAGAAAACAAATCAACACCGTTCGAGAATTTCGACAGTGCTGTGATGTAGTGAAAACAAAATTAAAAAAGAGATTCGAACCTAACTGGTGAGGTTTGTGCACTTCTGGAAGCTCTTATCAGAGCAACTGTGTTCATTTTGACTCAGACCTGCAATCATCTCTCTCTCTCTCTCTCTCTCTGTGTGTGTGTGTGTGTGTGTGTGTGTGTGTGTGTGTCTCTCTCAGTGTAATAATGACGACCTGTATTAGTCATCTCTTCATATCATGAGCCCGGCTGCTATCTCTCTTTCCCATCTGTTATGTGGCAGTGTGCAAAGAAACTAAAGCATCCACTGTAATAGCACCATCGATTGCAAAGGTTTTCAATGTACACTATATGTCCAAAAGTTTTTGGACACCTGACTATCATACTCATGCTTGTTGAACATATCGTTGCAGATTTAACCCCCCTTTGCCGTTATAATAACTTCCACTCTTCTGGGAAGGCTTTACACTAGATTTTGGGGGCGTGGCTGTGGGGATTCGTGCTCATTCGGTCACAAGAGCATTACTGAGATCGGGTCACTGGGACGTCGAGGAGGTCTGGGGTGCAGTCGGCGTTACCGTTCATCCCATTGGTGTTCAGTGGGTTTGAGGTCAGGGTGCTTGAGTTCTTCCACTCCAACCTTAACACACCATGTCTTCATGGAGCTCGCTTTGTGTACAGGGGCATTGTCAAGCTGGAACAAGTTTGGGCCTTTTAGTTCCAGTGTAAAGCTACAGCACATAAAGACGTTCTATACAGTTGTGTGCTTCCAAATATGGCTGACCTTTATACATAAGTGTCAGTGGTATAGATTTGGGAAATTTAGACGCTGTTGCTAGCTACTTTCATACATCAGTACATTAGCTGAGTCTATGATCAAAAAAGATGTAACTGGCTTGAATTTCACAAAATATGCTTTGCTATAGGCATCATACATATCTACTTGTACCACAGCGCTGATTGGTTAGACCTACCTATATGTTCTTATATGTTATTATTTGTATGGAAGACACGCCATCTAATTTAAATCTAATAATAAGCAAAAAAAAAAAAAACAACGACAACAAAAACTGTTGTTATTTAACAAAACTGTTTAATTGTTGATTTTTTTTTTTTTTGTAATTATTTGACATTTATGCAAGGAGTCTCAAGTGTCATGTTTATTGGTTTTAAGACATTTAAAAACAACAACAACAAACCAATAATAATAATAATAATAATAATAATAATAATAATAATAATAATAATAATAAAGGCACATGGCTGAAATTTGTTTCTAAGACAAATATAAATAGTGATGTCGATGTATAAATTTATTTCTGGATCAAAACTTTTTTTTTTTACGTAAATGTTCGTTTCGAACAGCAAGGAGCTCGATTTATTTGTGAACTTTAAAGCTATTCATCTGGTTTAATCCGGTTGGAAAGAAGCGGAGAGTGTGCCAAGCTACACCCGGAGTATTGTATTCACATTTCTTAATCACTGTGTGACTACATATGTGTTATTTCATAGTGTTTAATGTCTTCATTATTATTTTTAAATAAGTAGAAAATAGTCGGAAAAAACCTGAAGGGCTTCTATGACCAGATAGTGTACCTGTCAAAAAAGAAAGAAAGAAAGAAAAAAAGAAACAAACACAGAAACATTTTCAAGTCCCTCTCTGTACCGTTTTGTCTAAAAGTAAGTGTTGCGATTGTGTGGTTTAATTGCAGGTACCATTTGGACCGTCGTTCTTTCATCTCGTTAATGCATCCATTAGAAATCCCACCACTGCGTATCTACATAACAACAGATGCACTTCTCTTCAGCTCTGTTCAGCTCTTAGGGAAGAATTTTATTTTATTTTTTTTCTGAAAGAAGGCGGTCTATATTTCAGCTTTCAGAACAGGTTCAGGTTGGATTTGTCGAATCTGTTACAGGGAAGAAGAAAAATAACGAAAGATGCTTGAAAATATACAGTACTGTTGAAACTATTTAAAAATCTGGAATGAGCTGGCATATATAATATATGGCTTCTTATTTTTACTGACTCCAGTGAAGCCAAATAGCACAATGTATTCTTAGAGGTTTTATTCAGATAAATTATATATATACTGGATTTGATTACTGCTTTCCAAATATGATGCATTATTATCCTAGCAAAAAATTTGCATTGCTATACATCTTCCTTACTCACTTCATGACAACTATAAAATATTTAGAGAGAGAGAGAGAGAGAGAGAGAGAGAGAGAGAGAGAGAGAGAGAGATTGTGGATTTATTGTTTATAATCTGGAAAGAAAGGTGTTTTTTTGTTTTTTTTTAAAACATATTACTCACTTTGAAGTGTGATAAGACTGTTTCTATAAAACAAAATCTTATTAATATTGTCAGTTTTTTCACCTTTAACCTATTGGGTTTCCTCTACATGGCACTAAATTTATTTTACATTTTGCAAGAAAACAAAGTGTCCCTATGCGGGAAATGAAGCAGTAAAATATTTAGATAGTTCATTAGCCTGACTTCTAAATGAACACACTCCAGGGTCCACAGTTCGATCCTGAGCTTGGGGTTCTGTCTCTGTGGAGTTTCCACGTGTTCACATGGATTTCCTCCAGGTTAAAAAAAAAAAAAAACGAGTTACGGCAGAGACTTGGCGAACAACGAGAAGCATTGGAAGCTGAGTATACTGATAAGGAAACTGAAGGACTAAAGTGCCACTGCATCCGTCTCTTTAGGTAGAGATGACGAGAGGGCTGAATCCCATTACACCACTATCAGCAGGTAGTTGAACAGCATTGTGGGTAAGGTCGGTTTTAGGGGGGGGAAGCTTTTGCGATGTTTCAACATCAATGTCTTCAAATTCAAACTGCAACCTATGTTTTCCCCCAACACACATTTACTAATTATCCATCCATTATCCGCATTGTGCTCGCATTTAAAATCATACTCGCATTTAAAATCATTTATATATGTATCTGTAAGGGGCGCACGATTCGGAGCTTGAGGATGAATGCATTCATGAATTTAAAACCTTTAGAACCTTAATCGCACACCATTAAAACACACAAATAGAATTTACTCCTGGATTTGGTACTAATACAGTATTCGTAATGATTTTCAGCGAAGCTCTTCTCACTCCGGATTCCTCCTTAATGGCCGTGTTATCAGTGATGCCTGCAGCGTGAAGCGTAATTGCAGTATAAATGTAAATTTCGGTGCTGTTCCACATTGTGCTGGAGGTCAAATATAGCTTAGCCGTAGCTGCGCCTATATGCTAATGCTCTTTTAAAAACTAATTAGCAAAGCCGTCGCTCTGTGAGGCGTGACAGGCGGTGCAGCGACTGCAGCCTAGTCAACCATTAACGGCCTATTCAGTGGCGAGGCAGCCGAAACCTGCCATGATGCATGCACTTGTCGGTGCCTTAATGAACACGTCCCCCTAGATGAACCCAGTCCGACGGCTCAGGTATGGAGACAGATCATTCTTCAGAAATCCACACTAAACTCCCTTGTCTAATGTGCTGGACCCTCATCCTGTCTCTAGGGTTGCAGTTCAGATGAGCTCAGGTGTCTTCAGGCTGAATCGGGCTCATTAAAAGCACACCGAGGAAAGAACAAGGGCACGAGAGCCAGAGCGCCTCAGACAAGCAGAGGACGGATCGCGACACGTTGTTGTTTTGTGTCTGATTTCAAGGTTATAGTTAATTACAGGCATAAACTGCATGTATAGTGGCAGGATGAAATAGCTTCAGACTTAACTTTTCTTCCATAAAACTTATCGAAGGCCCTCTTTGGGTGAAGCTCCCCTCTCAGGTGTTCCAATCGGTTGATTACACAGATTATTTATCACGTTGTTTTTTTTTTTTAATACCATGCTGGAATATACAACTATTGTTGTTGTTGTTTGTTTGTTTTACCATTGAAGATATTAAACGAAACAAATACATGATATAAATACACTTCACGTGGGGATAATATCACGTCATGCATTTCTGCATTTTTTATACATTAATACATTTCTAATCATGGAAACATATCAATATCGGAGTTAAAATTGTTGTTTTGTACCAAAATCGATAATAAGCTAATAACGTTATATGGTCACCGTGGAGACAGAGTCATTTCCGGGAACACTGGGCATTAGCCGAGAATCCACCCTGGATTTCATGCTAGTTTATTGCAGGACACCATGCATACACACTTTCACACCTTGGGTGTGTATTTATGTTTGTCAGTCCACTTTCTGACATGTTTTTGGTAGGTGAGAAGAAACCAGAGAACCCAGAGGAAACCCACACTGACTAGTAGAGAACGTTTAAATGCCAGCGGTGACGTTTTACAACGTGAGTACGTAGCCATGTCGCCGGAATCTGAATCATCGGTGTCCCAATGTGTAGCGAGCCAGGGTCCTTACCAGTGCCCGACCTTGTGTACACGATATACTCTACTGATTCATCACCTAGGGAGCCGATTGAGTCGCACCCACTGACACTGTGAGGCATCAGTGCGACGCATTGTACTTTGGACTTAACTTATACAGTGTTTGTTTGGGAAATTCACCATTTTTCAACTCAGAGTAAGAACAGTGTCGTGTGCTTTCAAAGTTTTATTGGAACTTTTTTTTAAAATCACGTTTATGTTTAATGTTTGATTACCTTTTGTAGCCTTTTATTGGGCTGTCTAATTATATATAGGCTATAACAGTTAGAGCTAGTCACATGTCATGTCATGTGACTGTCATGGGGTTCTAGTACCTGCTCCAGGCATCTAATTGGATGCTTTAGGTCATATGAGGCTTAAAGGTTGATTTGTCACAGGTGTTTAGTTGTTGTTTTTTTTTCTTTCTTCCTTCCTTTCCCTCCCCTTTTGAATATCTGTTTGTATCCTAAAAGGTAGACCCATGCGCTTCTTTAGTCTTCCAATCTTTCTTTTTCCCCCCCCTCTCTTCTTCCCAGTTGATCCCAAAGTAACAACAAATGATCACGATGAGCACCACTTGGGGTTGATGTCTTCAGCATCATGAGGAGTAACGAGTCATGTGAGTTTGATGTTAAAAAGGACACACTGAGTCTGCTGGAGGCACACCGGCCTGTTAAAATTGGGATTATTTTGGTTCTGGGTGTTATGATCACTTTGGGGAACGTGGCTGTGGTGTCGGTGATTTACTCGGCGGTACCGGGATGGTCGCGGAACTCGCGATACTTCTTATTATCGTTAACCGGTGCGGACTCGGCGTTCGGTTTGATCGTCATGCCGCTGAACCTGTGCGTGAGCCTGGTGAAGGATTACAGCAGTGAACCCGACCCGTTCTGCCACGTCGTGGCCTTCGTTAACGCCACCGTTTACTCCACGTGCATGTACACGCTGGCCAGCATCAGCCTGGAGCGCTACGTGGCCGTGTTTTACCCGCTGCAGTACTCCACCATGCTGACCCGAAGGCGCTCCCTGATGCTCATCGGGTTCGCCTGGCTCTTCCCTCCGGTTCTGCTCGTGCCCATCACGTGCCCGGAGGGAATCATAGACGTGCACTTCTCCAGGGCATCCCTCGTGTGCAATCCGGCCTACTCCAGCAACGTGACGTACTCCCTCACCCTCACCTGCTTCATCTTCTTCCCCTGCTCGGCCCTCATGACCTTCTGTAACCTCAGGCTTTGGGTCACCGCCAGGGCGCAGCGGAGGAAGTTGAGGAGATACGGATCCGGTCGATGGACCAGACCTGCCGTGGCTTCGCGCGTGCTCGTGCCTGTCATGACCGCCTACTACACGTGCTGGACCCCCTGCATGGTCATCATGATCTACACCGGTGGGTTTGTCTCGCTAATGCACTGCAACGCAACAGAATGAGCAGTTAATCTTGTGCATGTATGCATTATTGTTCTCAGGGTTGCCTACTCGTTTCAGGGGAAACTACCTAGTTAGTCTGATGCACGCTCTGAAAGGCGCTGGATGACGTCACGTACAATTTTGAATATTTATTTACTCCTCCAATCAGTACGTTTACATGGACAACAACAATCTAACCTGATTAAGACGATACTTTGTTTGAGGGACTAGCACGCAAACGGCGATTATTGATGGCTGACGTCATACTTGTAGGATTAAGGCGTGTGGAGTATTCCTGTTTTAGTCGCGTTATCGACGTGCGTACACACCTTAATCGTACTATTCACGCCGTGTGGGAGTTTTCACCGTGTTTCGCGACAGGACACGTGTACACACACGGCAACGCTCAACCGTTTGACGGCAAATAAGAGAGCACGGCTGCGTCCCAAACCGCGTACTTACCTACTGTATAGTCGATGAAATACATGCATTTCTATATACCATACAGTAGGTAAGTACGCGGTTTGGGACGCAGCCCACGGCTTCACGCAGTCATCTATTAGAGCGTACAGCACGACAGATAATTAACCGCACTTAAAACTTTCGCGAAATTAAAAACGAAACACCCGGAACTGTATACGGTTCCATAACGAAGACGAATACGTGAAATGTCGATACGTGAAATTCTGGAGGGGACGGCGTGGTGCGGCGCGGGGACGTATTGACGTGTGATGTTAAATCGATCTACGTTCTTTAACGTGTAAAAGGGAACATGAAAGGAGTATTCTAAAAGCGACTCGTAAACACCTTAGTCAGAATATTACACGTCTTATTCAGAATAAAGGTCAATAATTAGATTATTGCTGTCCATGTAAACGTAGTCTATTTGAAGGTATTGTGGTCGGAATGACGGTGCTACACTTAACGTGAAACAGCGTCAGGAAAGAGAATAGTAACACCGTGAAGGGCAGGAAGAAGAAAGTATTTCTGAAGAATTTAATCAGGTTTGGTCTTAGTTTTATAATAGAAAATAGAAGATTATAACTTTTTTTTTTTCTTCTTCTTCTTTAGGAAGGAGTATTTTTAATCATGGCAACACAAACTAATTATATATTTACAAAGTAAAGTCAAATCAACTATTTACATCATTTCAAAATAATCAAACTGACCTTTTATATACTTACAATAGTCAAACTATTTATATATTTACAATATAGTCAAACTAACTTTTTGTGTATTTACCAAATAAGCAAGCTAACCATTTATGTATTTCAAATATAGTCAAACAAATGAATTGCATATTTACAAAATAATCAAACTAACCATTTCAAAAGCAGTCAAATAGTGAACCATGTTTTTTTTTTTTTTTTTAAATTATTTCTTTTTATTTAAGTTAACAAGTCAAAAAAAAATTGTCATGTTACGCAGGGAAAAAAAAAACAGTGTGAACTGGTCTGCCCTGAAGACTTCGTGACTTACAAAGCACTGACACTGGGGACTCACGACTCATAAACGTCCCTCACCATGTCCGTGATAACTCGTGGATTTAATTGGTTTATGTGGCACGTCTGCCATGCAAGCTCCTGCATATGAGCTGTTACCAAAGATAAAATAATGTATTCGAACGAATGCGTTGATGTAAACCTGATTTTGAGCCGGAACTACTGTCGAACCTGCTGAGAACTTAACATGAAAACAGTAGGACGGACTCGACACCACAGTATTCGGTTGTGTGGTCACTTCGCATATCTTATTATTTTAAAATCCTTTATTAGTGGTGTTCAGAGTCCTGGATTATAGCTCCATGGGTACATCCTGATCAGATATAGTCTAGATTTGGTGATTTTTTTTTTTTTTTGTGTGTGTGAGGAAAAATCCCGTCCGGCTTAGTTCAGGAATTATTTATGTGTTCGGCCTGAGGCAATCTCAGTAGGCCGTGTGCTACAGGATTTTTCGTAGCACGAACATCTCTACTGTAACCTGCTAACACGTTCTTCCTGTCTTGACGTTTCTCAGCGATATCCGGCAGCGGGGTCCCAGAGTGGGTGGAATTTGTAGCCGTGTGGTTACCGACGTCCAACGGCTTCCTCAACTGTATCTTTTACTTTTGGATTAACCAGAGCTTCAGGAGAAAATTCTACTCGGTTCTGCAGAGGCCGTGTTTCGGACTTTGTCCCGACGCCGAACCCGGACACGACTCTGTGATCTCTACTTTGAATAACAACACCATGCATGAGAGGTCTTCCAGTGTGTCGTCCACGTGCGCTTTACTCACAGTTGCTGTCGAGACCTACATCTGAAAGGACAGAACCTTGTGGACTGCAACAGCCGGGCACCCAGAGCTGTAAAGGACTTTCTCTGAGCAAGAGCTGATGATGTTCCTGTGGATCACTGGTTCATTTTCAACCTCCATAGTCATACAGACTTTTAGTTTGTGGGCAAATTGTGCCTTTTTACATTCACTGCACCACTTCTGCATTGTAATTGTCATTCCTGGTTGTTTGTGGGGGTTTTTTTCGTTGTTTTTTTAAGATGCACCTTCTTTTTTTGTCTATCTTCTTTGCCTTCATCTTCTTCTACTACTACTACTACTACTTTTAAGCATTTCCTGTAATAAAAAAAAAATCTGTCTCTCTCGTTATCAGCATGGACTCCTTTCTGTTTGCAGTTTTCTTTTTTTTTTTCTTTTTCTTTTCCGTTTTTTTACAAATGTCTTGTTTCCTTACAGTAATGCATATTGCCTGGAATTGCACCGCAATTATTTCCCCCCTCATTTTAATGTTCAGTCGACTGGATAATGAAAGTTGTGTTCTGTCAGATTTTATCAATATGTCAACAGCCGGCAGTACAGAAAGGGTAACCTTTATACAAAAGGAAAGTAATTAGGCACTTAACGTCATATAAAGGTCAGCACAGCTATGTTTTTTTTATTTTTTATTTTTTCTTTTTTTTTTCTTTTCTTCCTTCATTTGGTAGAGGTCCATGTGCCCTTTATCGGCTCTCCTGTTTTACACACGTAGAAATGGAATTAAATTCAGGCTTGTGAATATGTAAAGGGTAAACATTATATTTTCTGGCCCTTTTTTTTTTTTTTTTTTTTTTTTGTATACACTAATATCTTGTCTGTCGTAAAATTGTAATGTTTTATACTTGTATTAAAGGAAAAAAAAGGAAACTTTTGGCATCAGCTTGTAAGGGTGATGCCTTGTTTTTTTTTTTGGTTTTGTTAAAGGAAGACTAGAGGCCTGTCGATGTCTCTGTAACTAAGCAAGTTCTCAGATATTGATTTAAAAAAAAAAAAAAAATTGTAAAGCATTTTTGTAAATAAATTTTAGTGTTGATGTTTGTGTTAAATGTTTGTGCTGTAAAATAAAGCTTAAAAGCCCTTGTATTAGACTTGTTAGTATTTGAGTTTTTTTTTTTTTTTTTTTTTTTTTTTTTTGGGGGGGGGGGGATTTATTTGCATTTGGCATATTCTCATAGACGGTCACTGCTACCGTCGCACCTCACGTTTTTAAAAGGTTGTCTGTATAATTAAAAACTTCATTCCAGTCGAGCTGAGACCTGGGTTTGAAATAATTATTTTACTTATTTTTATTTATTTATTTATTTATTTTAGCCAGGCATTTCCGAGCTGTCTTGTATCTCCTCCTCGTGCTATCAGATCAGACGTGGCATTGAGATGTTGCAGAGCTGACAGCCTGGTGCGAGCTGCCTGCGTGTCTGATGAAATCCCAGCACTCCTCTATCCACACCGCTAAGGAATGACGCGCGTGAGTGCCTGGATGTGTGAGCGACACCTCTGGAGCTTTAAACCGGGTTTTTCTAAAGAAGAACCTGAGCAGAATAAACACCGCCAGAAGCAGTTTTGATATTAGATGGGAGGCAAAAAAATCAACGACACTATTATGGTTGAGATTTACACAGCCGTAATATCTAAATGTGCCAGCATATTGAAGATCTGTGTGGGTTAATATTTTTCTCAAGTATCCAGAGCACGTCATCAGCGGTGCATGTGAAATACTGTACAGTTGTAGACCTTTTAGAAGATAAGAGAAAAGAGAAGTCGATGGACTTAACACTAATCAAAGTACAAACTGCACAAAATGACACATGATTGTAAGTTTAGTGTTTTTTGATTTGAATGAAAGTTATTAAACTTTTCTGTCGAGTGTTATTTGGTAGTCTGAGCAACAGGAAGCCAGTAGAACATTACAGCCCTGAATTATGCTGCTTGGCTACTCTTACTGTCCAGTTCATTAGGTACGCCTCCATATTCATGATGTCATCCAAACCTGCAGATAGACGTCGAGTTCGTACGGAATGGTGCGGAAAACAAAAAACACCCGGTGTGCAGGCTGAAACACCTTGAGTCGAGGTGAGAGAGAGAATGACCAGACAGTTTAAAACGGACAGGAAGTCTATAGTAGCTCAAATAAGCACTTTATACAACCGTGGTGAGCAGAAAAGCATCTCGGAACACCCAACACATCAAAGCTTGAGGTGGATGAGCTGGAACAGCAGAAGACCACATCAGGTTCCACTCCTGCCAGCCAAGAACAAGAATCTGAAGTTATCATGAGCACAGAATCAGCTAAACTGGACAGATAAAGTGAGATTATGTCCACGATAAAGATGCTACCATATGATTGGCTGATTAAATAACTGCATGAACGTGCAGGAAGTGTTCCTAATAAAGTGGACAGAGACTGTATGTTTAAGCGTGTGTGTGTGGGGGTGTGTGATATTTTCCTCGGTCTTATTATGCCATCAATGAGACCATGTGATGATGATGCATTGCTATAGTTTCGTTAACGCACTACTGACAGATATTAGATGTTAACCTCACATCTAATATCACCACCAGCTGTCACTGATTTCCAAACACAACATAATCAGGTACCTTTTTTCATCCCTGAAGATTTTCAGGAAGGCTGATGATGAATTCATCTCTCTCTCTATTTTTTTTTTTTTTTTGCTCTCCATAATGGAGGAACGAGGAAAGAGATAAAATCTCTCAGTCTGGGCTAAATCCTATTATTTTGGTCATCTGAGACCGACCCCCTGGCCTCCTGGAAGGTCTACGGTATTCAGTATTAGTCACTGAGTTTCAGCTTAATGGTTGGAGAGATAGATCTTATGAGCGAAACAGATATTGGAGTGCTTTTGCAGATTTCGCAGCGGTGAGAAGTGGTTACGCGGTGTTGCGAGAGGTAACAGAGAGACAGCCGTTACGTACAGTACACGGTTAGCGTGTTCACGTTTCGAAGAGCAGCTTTCGGAAATTCGGAAAAGTTTTCGAATGTAACCCGCCTACAGTGTGCTAATGATAGCGGAAGAATTGTGTCATATAACAGTCACATTTCAAGATGAAAAGGCTTGAGGTAAGACAATATACAGGTCGATCTTTTCTATTTTTAGACTTTCGCTGAAGAGATTCACGAAACTTTCCTCGTTCATTCCTGTGTCTGTTCGGAAGGACGGAAGGAAATCTGGTTTATGTTAGATTGTATACTGAAAAATGACACAAAATACTTTCTCGACTAAACAATAAAGAAATGGTGTCAGTGACAGTGAAATAAATATATTCATCCTAACAATAGCAAAATTGTAGAGTTCTGGTTGTATTAAGTATGCAGATTTAATTAGATGAGAACCTTAATTTGCATAAATGTCCATTTTTTTTTTTAAACAATGATGTCTATTGTTTGTTTGTTTGTTTGTTTGTTTGTTTTTTATTCTTCTATTTACATGTAGTGCCTTGCCATGATGGTATTCTGCAGTGGGTTTTTTTTTTTTTTTTTTCCCAGTTGGTTTCGTATTATTTTTTTGAATACCTATCTACACAATATACTTTGTTAAAGTGCTTTATACATGAATATTTACAACAGTGGGGACATTCGAAATCCTGAAAGCTCAATTTGACAGCAAGCTAAAGAATAACAGAATGGAGACAATCATACTGAGTTTGCCCTCATCAACACAGACAATGCAGTCACTAATAGCTTATTTTAATCCAGCATTGTGAATTTCTTGGTTCCTGATAAAACATTTTACAAAATAAAAAAAAAAAACCCACCCAAATAGCATTTAAAATGGGTTTAGAAGAAGCTCCATTATTTATGGATTATGGTTTAGGAGTTACAGCTTGAGTGGCGTGGTCGTTCAGCAGGGATCGATGCCGCCTCACGACTCCGGGGTTCTATTCCTCTTATACCACAGCACATTTGCCATTACTGTTATTTTTCTTTTCATACTTACATTTAATAACGACTTAGTTATTATAATGTGAAATGTCTGCCATACAAGTCCCTGTGAATAGGCTGTTACTATAAACACTATAATGTGTTATACTATAAACTATAACGCATTAATATGAACCTGGGCACTACTGTCAGAGCTATAGAAAATGAATCCAAACCTTCCGACCAATCAGAATCAAGTATTCAACAGCGTTGTGGTGTAATTTAGAATATGTTGAAGTGGATGCCAATAATTCTCTTTTCAGATCTCTCTCATAGCAATGCAAGGAACTGACTTGTTTTGTGGATGCTCCACAACGTTAAATGTTACAATAAACGGATGACGTGTCACTCGTTGATACGTTAAACGTTGCAATCGTTGGCAAATGGCTGCGGTATAAGAGTGATCAAACACTTTGGGGTGGTAACAGTGACTCTACGTCATCACACCCTGCCATCGTTGATTATTTTCCTATAACAGCAGGACACGGAGTGTTTTAGTCCTTGCATAGTTCCTTGCATCGTATTCATCCATTTTCACACATAGATTCAACTCAGTATGAGAAGCATTTTTAAGGCATTTATACGTATTAGGGATTGTTCTCGGTGTTGGGTGACAACGCCATACACTCGACTCACACATCTCAGAAAACCCGACACGGTTACCATCCTAATATACAAATATTACACATTAAGTGGAAATGGTAGGCTCTGTTGTACCAACATTACTGTGTTGGTAGAAATAGCAGCTGGATGCAGAACGGGGTGCATTAAATGGAGTGGAACAATTGTGATTATATATATTAAAAAAACAAAAAAATAGCAATGCTGTATAGTTGGTAGAAACATTAAGTGCAGATTGCTTGTTACTTGCAGGTCAGAATTGCAGTGATTTTACCGAACGTCGCCTAGCCGGCCTGGTTAACAACAGAAATTGCCAATGAAACTATGAATATGAGTCATATCATAATGATAGATATACTTATTATCTTCAAATATATACCGTTGGTGTGAGTTAAGCATTCAATATCTGTATTTACGTCCTCTATGCTTTATTGCGCAGTGAGATATCACAGTTTGTCCAGCATTTAGTACCATCACTAAAAACTCTCCTCTCATGTTTGCACACTTTACCATCATGCCCATTATCACAGCTTCATGCGAGTAACCTCACACTGAAACAAGAAAAACCTGTGGAAAGACAGAATGGAAGGAGAAATTGTCTTACTGTCAGGTAACGAAACAGCAGATATTCTTCCAACTGATAAAATGATAGACATCTTAACAGGATGAATTATTATGCATGGGCTGTTTTATACTACTGTGGCACTGCGTAGTGAGTTCTACTCTTGTAGAACGAACATAATGCAGCACTCCATATGGCACTGGGTGGAGAGAGAGTGCAAAATGGCCATCTAATTTCCTGTGTAAACATCCCCAGCTGTCTGCTCCACGAAGACAGAGATGACTATCCTAGTCTGTGGAAAGGACCGTTGGAGGACGTACGATTCACAGCCCAGGCCATTTATGTAAGGAAGATGAATTGGGAAATATTGTGTTTAATATGTTGACTTGCCCTAACCTCCGTTCTCTGTTCTGTTTTACTATTGTTAACGTGGTCGATTTGTTCTTATGAGGCACACGATTGGTGATTTTTCGCGCTTTATACATCCACCGATCAGTAATCGCTCAGGCTTTATACATTAATCTAATATTAAATTGTTAAATTTATGTTCACATTGAGGCATTTGCGTGATTTGTAATATTTGCAACATCTTTACATTAAGTTCTACTGCCATCTAGTGTACAACATTATACTGCATTATACTGCAAAATCTCATCCGTTGTACATTACACATAGATACATTATATTATTACATGTAGGTTACACTATACATACATCTAAGAGATTCAATCATTCAGAGGACAAATGACTGATTATTGATAACTGAAATATTGGTTAAAACCAAAAAATGCACCAAGATGAATTATGTACATTCAGCTCATAAAATGCATTACAGTATTATGGAAATTGGCTTTGCTATTTTATATTATACAGCATGAATATTCTGTATATACTGGTAAACCACTTAGTTAGAGGTACCCCTTTATGTGTTTAAAATATATCTTAACCATGTAGAATATAGCAGAACATGTGTTAGTCAAAGACAAGGAGGGTGTTTATTGTACAAAAAAAATTGCATGCATGAATTGTTAGTAAAACTATTCTACTCCTAAGGAAAAACATGGAAGTTTGTTAAAGTATCAGTTAAGCTCAGCAACATTTTGTAATCTATCTATCTATCTATCTATCTATCTATCTATCTATCTATCTATCTATCTATCTATCTATTCATTTACTCACTGACTTTCAGTGCTTCATCCTGGTCAAAGCCATGGTGATCCGGAGCCTATCCTGGGAGTACCGGGAGTGAGATGGGAATACACCCTTTGTTGGGAATTTGTTTATTTATGTATTTACGCGCTTGTTCATTTATTTAATTATTTATTTAACGTGTCTGTTATTTATTTATTTGTTTATTAGCATGCTTGTGTGTTTATTATTCGATCGGTCAGTTATGTGTTTTAGTTGTTTGATTGGTCAGTTATGTGTTTATTTCACGGTTTGTTATGTATGTGTGTATTTATTTATTAACATGTTTGTGTTGTGTGTGTGTGGGGGGGGGGGGGGGGCAATGGTGATTTAGTGGTTAGTATGTTTGCCTCGTGCATCTCCTGATGCTTCGGGGGTTAACTCTGGGTACTATGGTTTCCTCCACCAGTCCAAAGAGATGCACATTTCCAAATTGTCTATAGTGTGTGAATGTGCGTGATTGTGCCCTGCGATGGGTTGGCACCCAGTCCAGGGTGTCCAGGGTGTCCCCTGTATTATGGCTCGAGTTCCCTTGTATAGGCTCCAGGCTCCCCGTAGGATAAGCAGTATAGATGGATGTTTGTATTGTTTCTTTTTTTATTATTTTATTTATCTGTAATGTGTTTTTTTTTTTACACATGAAGTGCACCAGTGAAAAGCAAATTTTTTTTTGAAAAGTACAGATCATATAGTTCTTTATTTTTTCTCATCAGGTCATGTTTTGGTTTATCCCACCCCATCAGTTTCTCGAGCTTTGTTAAATGTTGGGCGTGAATGTCATTCCACCCAAATCGGATAAGGACATTTACATGAGTTTTTTTTGTTTTGTTTTTTTTTTTTTTTACCACATAAGAACATTTTCATTTTCTGACTTCTGGGGTAAAGTCACTGTGTTGAAATAATATGCAGATTTTATCCAGGTTATATATCATCGTCTTGTTTGTCTCAGCATTAAACTTCTGTATCCTCAGGCAGTGAAGCACTCAGCCGCTGCATCATGATTCCTCCACAACAAATCCCAGAAAAACTGAATATTTATGAAAAACAGTTGGAAGTGTTTCAGAGGCAGTAAAGAATCTCACATGGCGCTGCGGATTTATGTCTTGCATTGTGTGGAACTGGTTTGATGACATTTCTTTCCTTTTATTATACTTAAATAGAGCACGTCTGGTGTTTCCTTTGCTCTCAGTTAAATATCGTCTGTGAATGTTCCTCCTTCCTCTCCTTATTAGACGAGTGGGTGGTCTGTCTTTTATTGCAGGCGCTCTAAACCAAGCGTGAGGAGGACATAAAATTAGATTAGTGTCATCAAAAATGAAGACTTATGCTGGTAGGTGTGGCGGCCACCTGTGGGAGAATAGGACATTTACACATATTACTGAATGTAATCACGTTTGAAAGTTTGTTTAGTGGAAGAAAAATATGGTGTGATAAAGTTGTCACTATTTATTTCAATTTAACATCTTACCCCATGCTTGGTTGTAAGTCTGCATAAAAACTGCCACTATTTTTTTTTTCACTGTGACGCCATTGAATAAAGTAGGAACAGGGATTTCTTTATATCATATATTTCTGTGAGAGCAGACTTGGAGGATTTTGCACAAATAATGTGCGTGTCACATGACTTTCTTGGTGTGTCGGGGTCTTTTTGCACCTCTGAAGTTAATGTCCATCCATCCATACCGCTAATCCTACACAGGGTCACGGTGGAGTCTGGAGCCTATCCCAGGGAACCTAGGGCACAAGGCGGGGGACACCCTGAGGAGGAACCCCCCCAGTCCAAAGACATGCATGGTAGGCTGATTGGCATGTCCAAAGTGTCCGTAGTGTATGAATGGGGGTGTGAGTGTGTATGTGATTGTGCCCTGCGATGGATTGGCACCCCATTCAGGGTGTACCCCACCTTGTGCCCCATGCTCCCTGGGACAGGCTCCAGGTTCCCCATGACCCTGTAGGATAAGCGGTATTGAAAATGGATGGATGGATGGATGGATTTTTAGCCTTCCTCAATACACTCTCAAATACATAACTCATGATTCACGCACATGAGCAGCTCAGATGTTAAGAATGAATGAATGAATGAAGGAATACTGCCTCTGCCTACATTAAACAAAAAAACCTCACATAAGTCGGTTCTGAACATTTGCCTAAAGGAGTCGACTCAAGGAGTCGACTCATTCGCAAATGACACATCACTACTGGAAATGATGTCCGGTTTAGCTGCTGTTAAATAATTCACTGATATTAAAATCTGATACACTAACATTCACCTGTGAAAAACCTGAGCTAGTTTCCTAGCTGTTAACTACGGCCTGTAGTATGCAGGAGGACATGGGGACATTTTTAAATTTGTAAATTCAATTCAATTCCACTGAAATTGATTTGTATAGCGCTTTTTACAATAGACATTGTCTCAAAGCAGCTTTACAGAAATATCAACACGGTATACTGATATTAAAGGTGCGAATTTATCCCAACTGAGCAAGCCACTGAGTGGCGACGGTGGCAAGGAAAAACTCCCTAAGATGTTTTAAGAGGAAGAAACCTTGAGAGGAACCCGACTCAGAAGAGAACCCGTCCTCATCTGGGTAAAAACAGATAGTGTGAAAAAGTTCATTATTGACTTATATGAAGTCTGTATGGCCTTAGAAGCAGCCGTAGTCCCAGCAGTCTGGAATTGGAGAAGATTTGAGCACCAACCAGAGGCAGAAAGGATCTGGATCTATAGTATCTCCATAAAATCGTGTGTGGCTCGGCAGAAGGAGAGAGGGAGAGAAAAGATTATTAGGACTGGGAATTAGTATAATAGAAAGTCTAGTCAGGGTAGGCTTGAGTAAACAAATACGTTTTAAGCCTGGACTTAAACACTGAGACTGTGTCTGAGTCCTGAACACTAACTGGAAGACTGTTCCATAACTGTGGGGCTCTATAAGAGAAAGCTCTTCCCCCTGCTGTAGCCTTCGCTATTCGAGGTACCGTCAAATAGCCTGCATCTTTTGATCTAAGTAGGCGTGGCGGATCATAGAAAACCAAAAGGTCGCTTAGATACTGTGGCGCGAGACCGTTTAGTGCTTTATAGGCTAATAAAAGTATTTTATAGTCAATGCGGGATTCCACTGGGAGCCAATGCTGTATTGATAATATTGGTGTGATATGGTTGTATCTTCTAGTTCTAGTTAGGACTCTAGCAGTTGCATTCTGGACTAACTGGAGTTTGTTTATATTCCTACTGGCATTTTAATAAGGGAAAAGGTGTAAAGATGTTCCTAGGTCAAATTTTTGTTTTCCTTTTTTACACAGTTAACTACAGTTACATCATCTTGCCTTGAGTTTAAATCATTGAGGCTACAGGTTTTACTCATGAAGGATATCAGAATGATAGGACAGACTGAAGAGGAAGAAGATGTGCTGATGGACAGAATAGGAATATAAAGCGGAGAGAACAGGAAGGAAAACATAAAAAGGAGGATTTGCATTTACATTTGCATGAGAAAGGATAGAGCAGCGTTTTGAGTTTATCATGTCGTGCTTCCTTTCTTTGGCAAATATCGTATTTTTATTGTACGGCATAGGTTTTTCAGTGTGTGTACTCTGCAGTTATGTATATGTTCAAATCAACTAGGATAATACAGAATTGTGCAGAATGAGATGCCTCTCTAGGCCAGTCAGTCAGTGAAAATAGCGCTTCTTTCCGGGTCTACTCAGTGGTCTAGCACAGGGGTTCCCAAACTTTTCCAGGGCGAGGCCCCCCAAATGGCATTAACATTTGACCGAGGCCCCCCTTTTGCAAGATGTTTTTAAAACACATTAAAAATACAGACTTCTAAATATATCCCCCTTTTTTAGTAATAATTACATCTTTACGCTACATTACATTAGGAATTGATTGTGTGTGTGTGTGTGTGTGGTTGTCTGAGAGTGAGAAAGAGAAAACATACTAGTGGGAAGGATGGGCACACCAAATTGTTGAGGCCCCCCGGGCACCCCCTGGGGGCCCCCAGTTTAAAAACCACTGGTCTAGCAAAACCATGTACTGTATATACTGCCATCTGTTAGTTCGGCTTCTTTAAAAAAAAAAATAATAATAATAAAAAAAAAAAGATTAGACTTTGGTTGGGTAATTTTGCTATAATGCTGGTGGGTTGTTGATGATTAACAACCTGCAAAACCTACTGAGTCATGCTTGTTACTTTTGACTTATAGACATGTCTTCGCTTATCAGTCCACTTTACACGTCAAACACGCCTTCCTTATCTCTACATGCATAGACATACATTTATTACATAGAATATTTTTTTTTGTTTTATGCTTCACTGTTTCACACATAAAGTATACTGAAACTTATATATTCTTATAAAAACATACACTTAAGTACTTGATCATAAACAAATATGATAAGTCATCGTGTAGGTATATACAGTAGTTACTGACTGGAGATCATCAGTTGCTCTACACAGGGTATCAGTCTTGCTTTACCACGTCTATCAGTGTAAAAGGACCAACCAACATATTTAAAAATAAAAATAAAAACACAAATGTGCAGCAGCGTTGTTGCTGGCGTTTTAAACACTGTGTAAAACACTAGACGTGATCTTACTGATCACCTTGTTGGTGTTCAGTTAGAGACTAAAGCTCATTTCCACACTTTACCGTGCCAAGGTTGGTTTCCGATTGGCTGTTGGCTGTCTCAACCCGGTAGTGACCCTCAGGTGTTTAACTACAACAACACCACAGCTGTACCTGATACATTCATACCTATGGAAGAACATTTCTTAACATTATTTCCTAGTATGTTGTATGCAATAGTACATTGAGATTTTCACTTATTATCTCAACATGATAATATGATAGGACTATGCACTAGACTTATCAAGTGATTGGTCATAGTCATGTAGTCATAGATAATCTTATCTAATCTCAAAGTGGTTTAGCAGGATAACCTAATTAGCTACACCATGTAGCCAAAAGTTTGTGGACACCTGACCAGCACATCCACATGTTCTTGTTGATCATCCCATTACAGATTTAGTCTCTCTTTGCTGTGATACTAGTCTCCACTTTTCTGGGAAGTCTTTCCACTACATTTTGGAGCATGGCTGTGGGGATTTGCTCATTCAGTCACATGAGCACATTGTCGAACCATGTCTTCATGGAGCTCGCATTCTGCATTGTTATGCATATAAAATACTTTGAATCGTGTCATAATTCTGAGATAATGCTTCAGGATTTTGTCAGATACATCAAAATTTCGATCTGTTACACACTTGGTGACGATTTCTATTGTTAAAATAAAATGAACAGGCTCTGAATACAACGCGCATGCGCGCAAGCTCAAGGTGTTGGGAATAACACGTATTTGTAACCATATTTGTGCCCTCTCCTGTATTTTTTTTACGGTCTCGTGACCCTCGCTTGTTTCTGATTGGCTACGTTGGTTGGAGGAAAAAGTCGCTCATTGGCTATTTGAGAGGGGGCGGGGCCGTGTATTGTGGCGTGACGTTCAGTTCGCTCATTGGTTCAGACTTCTGCACGAGCTGCTTCTCTGTGTGTCAGTCGAAGCTCAGTTGAGCTGAGTGGGTTAGCCGCGTAGCAACGTTAGTAGACGTCAGTTAGATATAAAAGTGACGGCTATCGGAACCGGAGCTAGCCCAGCCAGCTCAGCCTAGACCAGCTCAGCTAGCCAGCCAACATGGGGGAAGAAATAGACAATCAGTCAGTGAACACAAGTTCGAAGACGGAGGATGAAAATCATCTACCTGCCGAGGATGGTGACGTGAAATGTTACACGCGCGAGGAGGTTCAAGCTCATAACATGAGCAAAGACACATGGCTGATTATCCACGATAAAGTTTACGACATTACGGGTTTCCTCGAAGAGGTGAGAGGAATTCACGTCAAAGTCTGCGGTTGGCCATATTTACTAGCTAGCACGCTAACAATACAAGGTCCTCCGCTTATAACGTTACTTTAAATGCTAACTGAACTCGTTAGCGGGCGCGCGACCAGGCCTCGCGCGCTACCTGATCGACTAATAACGCCTTATGAACTATAGCTATAACTTGTTACGACACTTCCTATAAAGGCCACATGTCTAATGACCTCATAACACGCTATAATGCCTTCAAAGGGCATTGATATATTGATCTCTATGTGAAAAGGCACTGCAGTTGATGGCAACGTTTATAATACAGTATAATGAGAGTTCATAACACGTTATAACACCTGCAGTGCCTTAACCCCAGTTTCTTTAGTGCATTGTATTTAGTTGTAGAAAGTGTGTTTTTAAAAACTGATTTTTTTAAAATAAACATTTCCTTTCTGACTAGGATTGTTATTGACCTTCATCTTCAGTCTTATGTAACTCAGTATAATGACTTATAAGTTGTATTTGTGAGTTTGCAAGTAGATTGAGAACTATTCTCAACATTTCATGCCTACATTATTATCGAAAAATAATATAATTATTAGGTTTTCTTAGTCCTATGTATGTATGTATGTATGTATGTATGTATATAAGTAACTGGAGTTAGTATGTAAAATGAGAATGGTGTATAAAAATTGGTAAGGGGTGTAGCGATACACCGGGTTCACGATACGATGTGTATCACAATATTTTTTTTCCCAAAACGTTACCAATTTTCAACTTTTTTTTGTCGTATGTACAATTGAAAGAATTTACCGTTTTTCAAGATTTTAATTTCACCTTCTGTATGTACAACAACAGTTGACTAGGTGTGTCGCTGAACAATAAAACTGAATTTTTAGCATGAAATAGCTGAAACCTAAGAGAGAACTTCTTAAAGCAGTAAAAGTGCAAACAACAAGAAAGCATTCAAGTAAATAGTGTTCTGTTCGAGTAAGTTTAACCCGTCACAAACAGCTTTTGGGTTTAGGTTACTTAAAGGTTTTTGCCAGGAAAATAGCAGATCATCATATTTGCAGGCAGAAGCTGGGATCTTTGTGCATTTACAATATCCAGTGCAGATGGAGGGCAGGAAGTGATTTTCGGCACAGGAAGTACTATCACAAACTCGAAATGTCTATCTTTTGCGTCATTTATGGTTGCTCAAGTCGATCAGCCCGAGAAACCGTGTACCAAAAGGGGGAAAAATGCAAGAGGTTGACTGAAAATCGAGGACGTTGACCCAACCACTAACAAAAAAAGTTCTATGCCTCCATACTTTTGTATGCATTCGTTTGAATTCTGGAGTAGAAGGATGTCTGGAGGACAAGGTAATTGCTTATATCTACCGCCTCGATGGCAGGCAAGTATTTCAATTCAGTCGAAAATTCACTCCTCTTCATAACATAAGGATCACGTCCAACGTGTGTTGTGATTTAAAAAAAAACAAAAACAAATTCCTGCTTATACCTTTCTCCTGTAATAGTGACTAAACCAGTACAGCATGGACTTTCCTCCATCTCGTCCATTCTGCTTTTCACTTCCTGTTCTCCATCTGAATTTTGCGCCTCATCAGAATCATGTGACCACAAACAAGCTGTAGGATAAAACGGACTTCATATCGTTAAAAAAAAATCATCGTAAGTCTACGATACGTCCTGTAATATTTTTATTTTTTGCATCGTGATATATCGTACCACGATATATTGTTCTACCTCTACTTATTGGCATAAAAATCCATAAAATGTAAAAAAAAAAAAAAAAAAAAAGTTAAACGACAAGTGCAAAAAACAATAAAATGGTGTAAAAACATCAAGTAAAATGGCGTAAGAGCAACAAAATGGAACGGTGTGAAAAATCACTGTAGTAAAAATGTCAAATTAAAATGGAGTAAGAACGTCAAGTAAAATCGTCGGTAGAGCTGCTGACAAGCTTTATGGAGATGCCGATTTCCTTTGACGACGTGAAACGCACGTGATGCGACGCCGCCAACTTTAGCAGATACACAGAGTCGACTCAAATCAACTTCTTCAGTTTACCGTTTGTCAGCTTTACCTTCCATACACATGACGACCTCACTCACCGTCCGACAGCGGCGTAATCAAGTAACGGCTGAAAAAAGTACGCGACCTCCGAGTCCTCTAAGGCAGGGGAATGTTTTACATGAAATACCTTCGAAGAAGATCCAACTTTCCAAAGCGGCGCTTGTGTAGTACGTACACACGACGCTGATGCACGAGCACAAACTTCTGTTTATAAGCACCGATAAGCGGTTGCTGGAACTATCGGTTTTGATTGAGTCGAAAGTCTTTATTTCGCAGCATCCGGGAGGTGAAGAAGTGCTCCTGGAGCAGGCAGGTGGGGATGCGACAGAGAGCTTCGAGGACGTCGGCCATTCCACGGACGCCAGAGAGATGCTCCAGCAGTACTACATCGGAGAGCTGCACGAGGTAGTGACCAAAATATATGCACTAATTTTATAACGTACTATTTTAGTCTATTTTTATAACATTTTTATTTTGGTAGTTTATTCATGCATATCGATAGCATTTGATTAGACAGACTTTCCACAGTCCGTTTAGAATGGATTTAAACCGCACTGTTAGTTGGAGTGTAAAAGTGGATTGATTGTGATCTTTGCAGCATGGTAATTGTCCTGTTTTTGTTGTAGGATGACCGAAAGAAAGCGTGTAAAAAGGTAAAGAAACACCGCACAGCGTCCACACGTTCTCAGCCCGATCTCTATCCTCTGTATTCTCCGCTACAGCTGGGGTAGGAAAGTGCTGGACTGTATGTTCCAGCCCTGTTTAGTGGATGTGGGGTTCTCCGACATGACCTGCTAAATACAAACACTCCATTTGTTTGTTTCTTTATTTCTCAGAAACGTTGTTGTAGTTTTACATATCTGTCTTTCTTTCTCTAGGAAGTTTATATCACAACTTCGAAAGAGTCCAGGTGAGAGATCATCTTTCTCTCTCTCTCTCTCACATTCTGTCTTTCTTTGTTTCTCGCTATATCTCTCTCTCTCTCTCTCCCTCTCGCCCCCTCTCATTCAGTCTGTTTTTCTTTTTGTTTCTCGAGGTTCAGAGATTTTTCCTCTCTGTGACTGACTGTCTCGCTCGCTCTCTTTCTTTCTGTCTCTCTGTTGCTACAGTATCTGTTTGTCTCACAGACACTCTTCCCCTCACATCACTTTTTCACTAGCTCACACTCTCACTCGGTCGGTCTGTCCTTCGTTATCACTTTCGGTCCATTTCTGTGTGTCTCTCTATCTTTGTCTGTCTCTTTTTCTGTTCTCTCACCCTTTCCATTTCTCCCCGTCTGTTTCTCACTCTCTCATTTGGCCCGTCTCTTAGTTTCTCGCTGCGTCTCTCTCTTTCTCGGGCTCCCCTTTTCTGCCTCTTGCTCATTCTCTCACCGTCTGTCTGTCGCTATCTCTTTCTTTGTCTGTCTCCTGCTCTGTCTATCGCTGTCTTACTCGAGCTCGGTCTTTTACACATTGTCTCGCTGTCTTTCCCTGTCTGTCTCTCACTTCCGTTCCCTTACCATCTGTCACGTTCCTTCTTTCGCCCTTCTCTCGTCATTCTCTTTCTCCATCTGTTTCTGTCTCACTCTCTCGCACTCACGCACCATCTTTCTTTCTGTGTCTTGCTATTACTTTCTGTCTTCTTTCATGACTGATCTCTCTCTCTGTCACACACTACACTGTTTTGGTCTCTTAATTGGTCTGCCTCTTGTGCTCTTTCTCTCACCTTGGGGTCTCCCAGGGTCTCTATGTCTCTCTCCCTCTCTATATTTCTGTCTTGCCATTGCTTTCTCTCTCTCACACTCTCTCACTCTCTCTCACACACACACTGTCTCCTGTTTTTCAGTTCGTGGAGCACCTGGCTGATTCCTGCCGTAGCGGTCGCTGTTGTAGGCTTCATGTATCGTTATTACATGTTGGAGCACAAATCATCTTGAGCACTACTCTGCAACTCCTGGATTCCCGAAACCGTCTCAGCACTGCAGTTACCGGTACAAGGTTACACAGCAGTACCTGACAGTCTGGTTGGTTTTGGATCAGGATCCAGTCTAGTGCAACATTTGCTCTCTTTCATCCAGAGGCCTTGGACTCTCTCTCTCTCTCTCTCTCTCTCTCTCTCTCTCTCTCTCTCTCTCTCTCTCTCTCTCTCTATCTCTCACACACACACACACTTACAACATGATGTCTGACCATCACTGCCCTTCTCATGCCAGTGAGTTTACCAGGAACACGAGGAATCACGGAATTTTTTTTTTTTTTAAATAAATAAAAATTTAGTTTCCTGTTTTTCTCTGTGCGTATTAGGAGGAGGAGGATTAGTGCAGGATGAGGTCAGTCCGTGCCTCGGTTTGGACCAGCTCCTTTTCAGACTCTCCGCTTTCATATGCAGTTCACATGCAGCACTGAATAGGAACGTGTGTGTGTGTGTGTGTGTGTGTGTCCGTCATTCTGTTCCTCACTTCTATCCTCTCTTTGCTCTGACTGAACATGGTGTGTTATGCCGAGGGATTTCAGGATTATAACTTATGAACATGTGACTATTCGATCTTTCCCAAGTCCCCGATTAAAGGTCGTCCTTGAACTACGTTCGTGTAATCGGGTCCGGTCGAAGGTTACGCAGTCGAACTGGATATCTAGATACGCATTCAGTAAAAAAAAACAAAAAACTTTACACTAAGCTTCCCTTAATAACTTGCATCATTACTGACGTTATTTAACCCACATATACCTTTTTGATAAATGCTTTTTATATCATTATTGTTCCAGCACTGGTAGGGCTGTGTGACTACAGTAGTGTTGAGTGTGTCAGGTTCGTTTATTAAAAGCCAAACCAATACAAATGCGAAAAATAAATAAATAAATAAAATCCTATTATTTATGGTACATCTACAAGTTCGACATTCCAAACGAATCGCCACAGTGCTTGTTTTATAACGCGCAGCTCTGAGTGAGTGTGCATCCTCTCTCCACGACAAAGACTCGATTGAAACAATTCTACACTAGAGGTGGGCGATACGGAGAAGAAGTTAAAAAAATCTTTAAAATCGTACTTAAATTTATACGATACGTGATATGGATCTCGATATACAGGCAGGAGTTTTCCAAACGGAGTCTGCTTTTAAAATTTAAAAAAAAAAAAATTTTATTTTAATGTCTACAAATTATAAAATGCTTAACTTGCAAAAGGAGCACGAAAATAATATTTTCATAAGTTCTTAAAATAAATAACAGTTTTGAAGATTCTGTGCTCCTATTCTATACAGTTGCTTTCGAATCACTTTTTGTAATTGTTTTAATAATAAAAAAAAATAAATCACTGGGCGGTATCTCAGAATATCGCCCGTTTCGTGACATCATCGATCGCGATATCGGAGAATTTTTATCCGTCCCCTCCCGCAAAAACATATCACTTTCGTGTCGGTAGAATCTTCATCTTGATCAACACCTCGTGTTCCAGCGCTTAATTAATGTCGCACTTTTTTGACTCGTGTGTGTATATAGAGTTCAGGAAGTAATTAACCTCTAGGAACATTTTTCTTCTCAACTGCAATGGCATGATGTATGAATTTGGTGTTTGTCTAAATATCAAATATTTATGAGGTTTAAATGGATGGACTGAGTTAAGGCTGAAATGGTCTACCTGAAATAATAGTAAAATAAACAAGTATTCCAGTGTCCGAAAACGTTAACATGCAGGTCTAAAATATCTAAGACATTATTATTACTATTATTATTATTATTATTTTTTGTATTATAATATAATTTCTTAACTGTTGCATGATGCAAAGAGGGGGGAAAAAATCATCTTATCACAAAAACCCCACTAGTTTAAACAAACAAAAACAAATTTATAAAAATCTAAGGTGTTCAGTGGAGTCTGGCACAAAACAAACATTTCTGCTTTAAATTTTTAATTATTATTATTATTATTATTATTATTATTCTATGTGGAACGTTCGTAGACTGAGAACGGCAAACGGTCTGGAGCGCTACAGAAATGTACGTTCATTTACAGGAAGTGATTAGGAGGTGGATTTTACGGCGTGTGTTTTCCGAAAGTGGGTGTGGACTCTACATGAAAGGGTTGATTATTTTCTAATGTATGTAGAAATGTAGTCATGGATCGCATCCCCGGTCAATGCAGGTGGATTCCATTGACGTTTTAAACGTACACTTGCGTATATTAATGCTGAATGCTTATAGTTTATGAATGTTAATTAACTTGTGCAGTAAATTATTTTTAACCCGTTATTTAAGGGAACCTTAACGTAAAGTGTCGCTCGTCATATTAATCGATAAACAGAGTAACAAAGTAAGCTGACGTGTCCGAGTTGAGCTGAAGAATGAACACCAGGATCACGATTCTGAGGGTCCAGCCATGACTATGAACACGGCCGTGTAAATTAGCATCATCAGATTATTCCATTACATTCATAATTCAGCCTCGTTAATGGATTTATTTTTGCTCAAAGGATGGAATGCAAGCGTTAATTATTAGGTTAGCTGAGTGGGTGTAATTGTTAAGGACTTAGCCAGGGTTAATGTTAGCAATGTTAATCCTTTCTTTTCTTTCAATTCCCCCCCCACACCCAGATGTCCTGTACATTCCAAAGGTCTACATTGTAAGGTGTGATGCAATGAACACTTAAAATATATATATATATATATATATATATATATATATATATATATATATATATATATATATATATATATATATATATATATATATATATATATATTTTTTTTTCTTTTGTTTTTATACATGCATCCGTTGAGAACCGGATTGACGACGACGTAAACATTTTAATACTTTAAACTGTCGAGCTGTCCATAAAATCTATGCTCATGTGCTGAATATTCTATGCATTTCCTTTGTTTATTTATTTTTTTTTCTTCTTTCTGCCCCACCCCCATTACAAAATCACTAGCACCTATAGCGTGTCGCTTCGACGCCCGTGTTCACGTTCGGATCAAATCGCCGCGCCGTTCCGAGGGAACGTTTTTTTAAGTTCTCTATGCACACAGACCTGCAGTTACGTTCCTGTTCCTGTTTTCTTCATATCCCATGTTCGATTCCTTATCTCCTGTGGTGGTAAAATGTTTAATCGTTGTGTAATTGATGTTACCTTGTTACACTTTCTGTTGTGATTAGGTATGTTTGCACCATGTGTGTGATTTTTTTTATTTTTTTTATTTTTATTTTTTTTGGTTAATAAATTCAGTGAATTATTTGTTGGGAGCGAAATGAATTATTTAACCAGTTTGTAATCACTGATGTAGTGTAATTTATGCTCGGATTATAGACTATTAAAAATACATTCCCACCCGATGTGGTGTGTGTGTGTGTGTGTGTGTGTGTGTGTGTGTGTGTTGCATGGTAGTAATAATAACAGTGCAGTAATGTTGTGCTGTTATAGGAAACATATCAGTGATTATGTTCCTCTGATATCAAAGTGAATTGCAAGCGACTAAATTTGACTTATTAAAGAATGATTGTACTTTATTATTTATTTATTTTTCGTTTGTTTATAGTTATATTTAATGTTGTGGAATGTCCTCCTCCTTTATACACCACAGTGCGGTTGAATGCTTGGATCTGATTGGTTAGACGGTGTTCTTTATTCCTGTATAACAGCATGACTCGGACGGTAGCTCTGGCTGGAACGACCCACCCTGCTGGAGAAAACCTGAGAATTTGTAATGGTTATAATGGGAATTGTCTTGGTTGTAATGGTCCCTGTGGGTCTCTACTGGTAACTTGTGTTATATTATGTCTAGTGGATACCATTAAGGACCGGTAATTGTTTGTAATGGTATTTGTAGTGGAGAGTGGAGAAAGAAATTCAGAAATTCTAATGGGTTTCTTTTTGTTGTTGTTGTTGTGGTTTTTTTTTTGTTTTGTTTTTCCAGCAGGAATGAACGATTTATATCTAAGATGTTGCGGTTTCTATAGAAACGGCTCGTTGAGAGGGACGTGTACGGCAGATGCTCAACATGATCGATGTAAACGGATTTTAAACGTGATGCTTAATGAAGTAAAACGTGTGATCGTTGATGTGGTAAAGTTTTAACGTTTACGTAAGGAGTCAGGGTCAGAAAACGTAGTTACAGCTTTACCTCCTAGATGTTATAAAGCACTGACACTAGAGACTCCTTCCTTAAACGTTAAACAAACCTTTTTACCTTACAGAAAACTCGCAACCATATCCACAATTACGCGCTTTACATGCGGATATGTGGAGCGTCTGTGCGAATGTCATTACTGTCGAAGTGAAAGCGTGTTCGAACGAGCGAATCAGCAGAGAATCTATCAACACCTTCTGACCAATCAGAATCGATGTAACGATCCCGTTCGCTTTCTGTGTGATCATTTTACCTGATCTCTAAAACATTATAATAGATTTAGACAAGAACTGAAAGAGGAGTGATGGACACATCTTTATAATTGTAAAGGGTTTGTTTTATAAGTTTTTGCTCGGAATTAAGTCGTCATTTAACATATATCCCCGTAATCTAAATGAAATACTTCATTGGGATGTTGCAGGATTTTACAACAGTATTTAATATATATATATCTCTATCTGCTTCTGCAGAAGTGAGTGAAGACCTTTTTTAATCCCAATTTTTTGATTTTGAAACTAGGTGTATTTTTAACCCGTCATCAAATCACTCTGAAAACGTCAAATACCTTAAACACAGACGATATTAAATATATATAGTGGTTCTTGATATTTTAATAATTAATTAATTTGTTACATTCATTCAATTAGAGTTTTTCCTCACTCTGTGTGCTGTTGTTTCCCCTGTGTTTAGTTTTTAGTTCCAGCTGTGGATGAGTCTGATTAAAATCAGAGCCATCATCATCATCATCTTATTGCATGGAAGAGATGATCATCTGATCTTTACATCTTATTTGACCACAACAAGTGGTTTGTAAGTATCCTGGATTAATATTTAATGTTAAATTAATTACTCTCGGGTTTCTTTGTGTCTGATATTCAAGCTACATATATGGAAGTTAACGCCGCTTAGTTTCAGACCCGGAAGAGTGGAAATTCAAGACATGTTTATGGAAAAAAAAAAAAAAAAAGAGTTGATATTCTGCTGTAAGCGTAATGATGCAGACTCAACTCGGACTCTGGTCCTAAATTTGCTCATGCACATTTCATGTTTTTATTTTTATCGTGCACTTAATTACAGCATGATTGTTAATAATAATAATAATAATAATAATAATAATAATAATAATAATAATAAAAGCAAGGATACTTAGCATATAAATTTGTGTGGCGCGGGGGATAATAATAACTCGGTAATAAAGAAGATGAAAAAGAAAAAGGAGGATGAAGTGAGTGCATTTTATTACATGAAATAACATTAGCCTGCCTGCTGACGGAGAAATTTATTCTTTAAAGCTCAAGGAGTTAAGTACGAAAGTGTACGAATGTCACATTGTACATTTTTATTTGGCAGCTGAAGTTTACACATGCCTTGCAGAATCTGCTAAATGTTAATACTTAACGATTATTAAAAATTGCATTGAAAATGGAAAGAATGTGCAGGACCTGGAGGATTTTTCTGAAGAACAGCGGACAGTTTATCTGTTCAGGACAAACCAGGGCCTCGTGAAGAACTCTCGCAAAACATAAACACATTGATCGTTGATCCTCCAGGTAACGAGACGTGGTGTTAAGAATCGAGCGTGTGTAAACTTTTCAACTGGCTCATTAGTGTAAATTCAGTTATTATTCATATCGTCTTGCGGACTATATGTAAACATCTGTTATGTGAAATAGCTTCTTCATGACAGGACTAAATAAAAAAAAAAAAAAAAACACACAATGCAGTTTTTATGATCACCATTTTTTCAATTTGATTTTAATGAACATTTAGGTGTATGTAAACTTATGACTGTATAATTCTATATATTTTTTTTGGTTTGTAAGATAAGATAATACTTTATTAATCCCCAGATGGAGAAATTTGGGCATCACAGCAGCAGCAAGACAGGTGAAGGAAAAAGAGAGAGTAAGGAGAACAATACAGGGATGTATAAAGAGTAGGTACAAGATGTATAAATATATGTATAGACATAAGCGCAAACTAT
>NC_030425.2:27547500-27550000 GCF_001660625.3 Ictalurus punctatus
GCTGTACACTCACTACTTTACATTGTAGCAAAGTGTCATTTCTTCAGTGTTGTCACATTAAAAGGTATAATCAGATATTTACAAAAATGTGAGGGGTGCACTCACTTTTGTGAGATACTGTCTAACTGTATGGTGATGTTGTGGTACAACAGGCATTACCGTACGTCAGGGGCAGAAACTCCCTCAAACCCCGGCGGCGTCAGTGAAGAATTCCGCAGGAAGCATCAGCAGCGGGAGAGAGACCGGCGAGAGCACGGCGTTTACGCCTCGTCTAAAGAGGACAAAAACAGAGACAAGGACCGAGAGAGATCCAGAGACAGAAACCGGGAGAGGGACCGAGAGCGGAAAAGTGATCGAGGTGAGTACCACTTCTTTCTTTTCTTCCTTTCTCTCCCTCCATTGCTTTCTGTTTCTCCCTCCCTCCCTCTTTTTCTCCCTTTCTCACTTTCCCAGCCCCTCTCCCTCTATACCTACCTTCCTTTACACTCCTCTCTCTGCCCCTCTCCTTCTTTCTTCCTTCCTCTCTCTCTCCCCCCCTCCCTCTCTTTCTTCCTTACTCCCTCCCCCTTTCCCTCTCTTCTTTCCTTCCTGTCCCACCACCATCTCTTTCTTCGGGCGGGGCTCTCTCTTTCTTCCCCTCTCCCCATCCCTCCCTCTTTTTCTCCCTTTCTCACTCTTGCTCCCCTTCTCCCTCCATGCCCCCTTCCTTTACACTCCTCTTCTGCTCTCCCTCTCTCTTCCACCCTTCCTCACTCTCTCTGCTTCTCCCTTCCTCTGTTCCTCCCTCTTTCTCTCTCTCTCTCTGTCTCTCTCGTTTCATGTTGTTTTGTTGTTGGTGCAGATGAACGGGACCGCGGTCGGGGGTCCAGCAGCAGCCGCTCGGAGCACTCGGACGGCAGCGCGAGGAGCGAGCGCTCGCAAAGAGACGGCTGGTCTGAGCGCATCAGCCGCGGGAGTCGCAGGGACGAACCTCAAACTCCCCGCAATCGGCCCAGAGGTCAGCGAGTCACTCCGACTGCTTCTTCTAAACATAATCGGATGAGGCGTTTCCGATAACGGCGTTCCAGCGTCTGAGGAATAATCCAGAAAATTCAAATGATTGTGTGCAGTTATTAGCGTGCTGTTTATTTTTGAGTAGACTCAGCCGTGTTTGAATGTCTTCATCTTTCATGACTCTCCACAACCCGAGTTATTCATTGTCGTGTCGTACACAGACGCTCCGACACCGTCTGCCTCCAGCTGGGACGAAGACGACAGTGGCTACTCTAGCTCACGCCGTTCCCACTGGGAGAGCCCGTCTCCGACCCCCTCGCACCGCGAGACCGATCGCTCGGAGCGCAGCTCCCGCTCAGGCCGCGACAGCGAGAGGAGAGAAAAGTGAGCGTTGTAGAAATCATGACATTATCGAAGAGTAAAAATGGATGTTCATTTTTGGTTAACATGTCGTGTCGATTGATTGCGTGTCGTGTTTTTGTTTCTAAGGTCAACGCGAGCTCGTTATCCGGAGGACACGCCTCTTCCCACGCCGTCATACAAATACAACGAGTGGGCCAATGACAGGAAGCATCTTGGCTCCACGCCTCGTCTGTCCAGAGGGAAAGGTGTGTGTGTGTGTGTGTGTGTGTGTGTGTGTGTGTGTGTGTGTGTGTGTGTGTGCGCATGTGATGGGGTGGTGTGATGAAATGGAGTTACTGTTACCACCATGACGCTGATTACTTTACTATAACAGCGCGTCCCGAAGTGTTTCATTCCGCTCGTACCGCAGCCGAAGAGAATTTCTTTTCGTTACAGACTGTCGCGTCGTATTTAAAAAAATGTATTTATTTATATTTACATTTAATGTTGCGGAATAAATAATAAGTGGTATAAATAAATAAGTGAGTGAGTGAAGGTAGATTTAAGGATGGGTTAGACGGAGTGTTTAACTGTACCGCTGTGTGCCGTAGGTAAAAAGGAGGGCGGCGAGGACGGCATCAGTTTCGATAACGAAGACGAGAAGGAGCAGTGGGAAGAAGACCAGAAGGTCGGTGTGCGTCCCTGATTCCGTTCCCCTTTAAACTGTGATCGTAGTCCATCGTTTGTTTACGAAGCCTTTTTAAACTTGTCCACAGCAAGCAGACAGAGACTGGTACATGATGGACGAGGGCTACGACGAATTCCACAACCCTCTGACTTCCAGCTCGGACGAGTACGTGAAGAAGAGAGAGCAGATTTTGCAGAAGCAGACACAGAAACGCATTTCTGCACAGAGACGGCAGATCAACGAGGTACACTTTAACGAGCTTCTCTCAAAAGTCTCGGTCTCGGTTCTGTACTGCTGCTGTAATCGTAAAGACCGGTCCTGCGCTCATCCCGGGACTCCTTATACCGCAGTCCGTTCGACTCGGAGCTCCGATCTAAACACGTTCTCTAAACACGAGCAAAGGTCGATCATGTTTGTATGGCTGGTCTCTGAATTTTATCTATCTCTATCTGTCTCTCTCTCCATCTACCTCTCTAT